>NW_018020584.1:4479596-4495629 GCF_002006095.1 Pseudomyrmex gracilis | reverse complement strand
TTGAAGTGTAAACTTGTTTAATAAACCATATCTTTCATTTTCGATTTTTAATTCACGTAGTCCGGGAACTTTCCGGACAAACTGTGTATATATTTCGCTGATTCGAGACGTGTTTGGCATCGATAGAGCGAACGATAACGAGTTCAATAAACACTCAAAAGATAAGAGGCTCGCACACGGAGAAAAGTAGATCTCACTCGAGCTTATCACTCGAGTGCTCGCGGGAAACTGCGCGGTCTCTTTTCGAGAATCGTTTCCGAGACTTTAGATTTTGTTTTTTTTTTAATAAGACATTTTTCTCCGCGTGTAAAAAAAAACCAATCTAATGCGATATTTAGCGGGAGAGCCACGCGCGCGATGCGACGTATCCGTCGTTTCGAAGATACGGTATCGCGTTTTGTTGCTCTACCGTGGCGTCGCATTATCAATTTCCTCGTCAACCCACTTTCACTTGCGCATTTCGCGATTGCTCGATCGTGCTATATGCGCGCGCATATACACGCACGCACACACACACATACACACACACACACGTTTTTATCACACAATTACCTTCGGAGATTCATTGGATTGTGAGATCATCGAAAAGATGCGCGTGTAAAAGACTCCGTACGACGCGGAATCGCGTGTAAAATTGAACCAGTTATGTAAATATTTTACTTTGTTTTCTCTCGGAAAATTAAGTGCAATCGATTTCGGAAAAGCGTAAGTAAGGAGGAGAGACTGAAAGAAATTCGAAATTATTTTTTATCTCTCTCGCGGTTTTTTGTCGCTAGTTTGTTAAACGCGCGTGGTTTTTTGTCGCTCAAGTTTTGCAGAGCGACGATTCCCAAAAACAGAGGGTCGCTTAACCGATTAACTTTTACTATATATTCATTTGCACAATTGATTTTTGTTACACTCGATTGATTCGACTCTCGCGCGTCATTAGTGCACTGATTACGCGCGTGATTCGCCTTTCCCGTCATCCTTCTCTAATGAAAGTATGTAAATCGCGTGGAAATACGTAACTGTTCAGCGAATATGCATCTTAACGCGACGATTGAATCACGTGGCGAAATGTCGAGTCGCTGTAAAACAATACAATCGCAAATAAAAGCAAGTGTACGCCGCCGTTCGTCGGCTCAATAATCGTTAGAAAACTTTTACCTCGAAGTTTTTTTTTTATTATAAATTTTCGCTTTTAAGTATTACGCTCGACTATCGTTTGACGAAACTTTTTATGACTAAGAACTTCGTAACTAGTTCAGATGTATTTCTGGACGTTGACTAGCGTAGAAAATGAAATTGCACGTGCGGAGAGAAACGTAAAAGTCTCTTCTCTTTCTCTCTTTCTCTCTCTCTCTCTCTCTCTTCCTTTTTCTCAGTGAAGTAATTTAAATTAAATCTACTACTTCAATGAATGCGATACGTGATTACGGAAATTTGCGGCAGAAAAAAACAGAAAATTTGATTACGCCCACAAGAGCCAAGGTAATCACGTGCCGCTATCTGTCCGACTCGGATTCTCGTTAATGCCGCGGAGGCGCGAGATCCTTCAAAAGAGCGAATCGAGCACATGTGCGTAAAATTTTTTTTCGCGAACCTCTCGGTTTGCGTCGACAAAAGAAAAATAATGTGACACTGATGTCGCCGACGTTGCGCATATGTAAAACTCGAATAAAGCAATAAATGCAGTCGTAAAAATAAAATCGCATTGATTAGCCGTTATCGCTATCTCGCGATTTTTAACAGATCACGATAATAAGAAATGTTAAATTAAACAGAACGGAATTCCTTGTTTACTTGATATCTCGACTATATCTCGATTAAATGTTATGTAAAAAACGATAACAGTTTCTTGAGAATTATATAACATTTTATTAGTTGCAAAACTATTTTTTTGATATATTCAAATACTTTTATTTGTTAATTAATTCCTTTCTGTTAATTACTTTCTCGACAAACGTGATAATATCCGAAGGTCATATTTCGCGTAGGCGCGACTGTTGCATTTACCTTATTTTTGGGCGACATCGCGAGATAGGGTGGGCTCTGCCCTCTCTCAAGGCGAATGCACCTTGCTCACGTGCGTGAGCGAGACGAGACTAAACGACTACGACGACGACGACGACGACGACGACGACGACGACGACGACGACGACGACGAGCGAGTTCGAGAGAAGATGCAAACTTGCGCAATATTTGAGCTTCGACACACACAGAAAGATTTTGAGCTGAGATTTGTCACAAAAGAAAGAAAACTAATAAACGCGCGAGCGATACGCGAGCGACAAAACGCGCTGTCCGATCGCGGCTGCTCAACCACCGGTCGACTTAATCGTACGGACCAGAGATGCCAGTTCGTGGACTTAGTAAGCATTCAGCATCAAGTGGAGGGGATACGCACACAGGCGACAACCGTGTCCGTGTGCGCTCGGCGCTTCGGCCAATGGTTGGCCAACCACACGGACACGGCTGTCGCCTGTGTGCGTATCCCCTCCACTTGATGCTGAATGCTTACTAAGTCCACGAACTGGCATCTCTGGTACGGACACGGATGCGCGTAGTATGCCGTCCATCTGATTCCCCACTCTCGGCAAAATCTCGTATCTCGCCGTTCGTTCCCGTCGTCGTCGTCGTCGTCGTCGTAGTTGTCGTCGTTGTCGTCGTCGTCGTCGCATTTTGCTTATATACCCCGTATATATGTACTTGCTTTTCCTATCGTCCCTTGCCCGCCTTCCTCCCGCTCGTCATCATCTATCGACTCCCCCGCTGCACCCCCGCAATCTCAGTCATCATCACTCTCTCGCCTCCGCTCGCACCCTGAGCGCGCGAACCGGCGCGCCGCGTTACTTACTCACGTGCGCGCAAACGCGAACAAAGAGGTTCGTGAACAATTGTCGTCGTCGGTCTCCTCCTTCTCCTCTTCCTCGAGTGCAAAGTTCCGTCTTACGCGCACCGATATAAATTTTTTGAGCGCCCGAGGGATTTGTCACGCGCATACGAAATCCGGCGGAGCAACGACAACGACGACGACGACAATGACGAACGTTTTTCCAAATCTTTATACGCGCGCGATCACGCCGATTATCTGATGGCCATGTGCGAGCGATCGCGATATATATCGTATACATCGAAAGAGATAATCTCTGATGAGAGTTCATTAAAAATAGGAATAATGTAGATATGTAACATATAAACTTATGTTAGAAATGAAAAAAACCTCATCTACTAGAATTTTCCACTGTATAAACATAAGACGCGTGAAAAACGTGGAATTTTTCAATCAATTAGAAAAATTGAGACAGAAAATTTTCCATTGAGAAATAAAGAGAGATAGAGAGAGAGATATATATGTTTTTCAATCTTCTGGACAACAATCTTCCATCAGAGATTTATTTATTATATCGACAAACTCTTCTTTTACACAAAACGCTATTTTTAATGTATCGCCAGTCGTTCCTTCTTCCGTGCCTCTCTCTTAGTTCCGTAACAATTTCCTCTTCCTTATACTAACCGTTTCAAAATTTGTGAGAGAAAAAGAGAGAGAGAGAGAGAGAGAGACAGAACGTCTTTGCACATAAAGTTGCGCTAATAATATTCCGAACAATGAAAGACATTACATTCGGTGCAACTTCGTGTGCAAAGATATTTACGTCACCGACTGTAACATTTTTTATGTGTGCGTATTGCGCGACTCTTGGCTCTCGTTCACCGTATTGTCGAACGTGCCAAATTTTAAAGCTTACTGTGCGAGGCACGCAGATTAGATCGCATCGAATGACGAGGAAACTTGCGATAAGCTTAATGACGTGATAAATAATTTCAAAGGAGTGGCAGACGAACTTTTCTGATTAGGAATGTAAAAAAAAAAAAAAATATAATCGCGAGTGTTTTTTCTCTGAGAATCTTCCCAGCACGCGCATCGCGTGTGTAATGTATGAAACCTTCACATTATTTTAATTATTGCATAGACACGTTTTTCAACGCGATATTTGCAACGCGTTGACCGTGATACCGCGTTATCTCTTATGCGCGATATTACCCGCAGCTTCACGTGCTCGTGGGAATCAGATGATCTCACTGACGTTGGCGAAGAAATGTAAATATTCCCAGTTATTGATGTAATCACATCAATTGTGCGGCATATGTATTTATTTTAAAAAATGTGTACAAATTACATATATTTTTAATGTATATATTTATTTTAAAAAAAATCGACCTGTACGTATGTACTTAAAATATAAAAATATATTCGACTTGAAACTGAAAGAGAATAGCAGCGGATGAATTAAGAAATTTTACATCTTTTGGATACTTACGATGTTGTTCGCCACAATCGCCGGCTTCGCGCGGATCTGCAGGCCATCGTCGTCGCCGAGCTGCTCGCTGATTTGTTCGCGACTGCTGGCAGGGCCCATTTCATCAGCGCCAAGGCGCTTCCTGGACAACGTACGAGGGCTCCCGACTTCCCTCTTCGACGCTTGGTCGAAACCGAGGCGCCGGTGGCACTTAACCGATCGACCGATTCGTCGGACGATCGACGCAGCAACCCCCCGGGATTCGCGCAGCCTTTTCTGTGACAATTTACGATGCCCCCATCGGCGCCGGCCTGGCAGGAATTCCGCGAATATCGGCCTCCTCGGCCACGTCTACGTCCATTTGTCTCACGAGAGTGAACGAGGGCTATGCCGATTTCTTTTATTTTTTCTATTTTCTTGTATACAAAATTTTCTCGTTGGTTGCGTCTAGGCGATTTTATGTCATTGAATGACGATTTGTTTCTCTTCAATTGCACTTTCGAATTGACGAGTCCGAGAGGATAATCGATCGTACAAATCGCGGAATTGGTTTCTTTTTTTCAAGTCTTTTTCTACACGCAAATCCTATCGTTATTGTGCACCGTGGCGAATTTCAGGGTTTGACTTTAGCTCACAAAAGAGAGTTTCGAGCAATCTCGCTCTTCTTCTTTTAGTGTTATTGCGAGAATAATAATTCGGAATGAAATACGTCGGCGGCCTCTTTTGGTCGCTATTCACTCAAGCGACATAGGAAGTATCTGGGGCAGCAGCGAATTAATTCGACCCAATATCACGGCAACTCCGCGCTGACTCGGACGACAGTGTGAAACATATGACCACTGGTCGTCTCTCTTGCCGACGAATCTTCTTCTTGACTTCACTCCCTCTCTTGGAACCGGTTCTTCAACGGCAACGAAAGAACAATCCTTCGTGTTCGTAACCTCGTTCTCTCGCCTCGACCCTCTTCGTGATTTCCTCGTATTCTCGAGAATCGTTCGGGGTTTATATCACGTCGCGACACTGCCGGCGCGCGAATATTTCACGAGGAACTTTTTATCTTTATCTTGGGTCACTGGGTTTACCGGTGTCTGCCCTCGCGGATGTCCCACGGCGATCGATCGCGCCCGTTTCTCCTATCGCTACCACCAAAGAGGCGTTGGTACCAACGTCCCGACGACGCTTCACTGACCACGACGACGACGACGACGACGACGACGACGACGTTGTATACACCCACCGATTCCCGGCTGTGAACTGCAGCGCGAGGCTCTCACGAGCGGATAGGAAGAGAGTGGGTGTTCGATCGCGCGCGCGAGGGTGGAAAGGAAACCCGTCGTTGGATAAAGGAAAGATCGGCAACGCCGATTTTCTCGGGAAGAAGAAGAAGAGGGTAATGAAGAAACGACGGAGAGATCCTCCTCGACGGGGAGAGAAGAGTTCGCCAGGCTCTACCCCGCCGCGGGTGGGTAGAGCGCCGCGGCGCCCCCGGGATCAATAAAACGACCGCCCGGCCGTCGCCTGTCCTAGGTCCTGCCTGCCTGGCCTCTGCCCGACGTGATCTCCTGTTTCGCTCGCCTGCTTGCTCGCGAGACGCCGCCGGACGCTTCGTCGACGCAAGCGACGCCGCGGCGCCGCATCGCGTCGCGTCGCGCTCCGGCGCGAATAACGTACCGCGCTCGCTCGCGTGCAAACTCGCGCCGCAGGTCGATATTTCGACCGCGGACGGTCAGGAACGTCCGCGGGAAAATCCCGGACGGAAGTTTCCCTTTTGAGAAAATTCGGTGATGAGCGTTAAAAAAGGTGCGACGTTTGAAGAACGTTGTTTGTAAAATAGCGGCAAGGAGGATGATGTAATTTATATTAAAAGATTTGATGAAGAGGAAGATAATAAAATTGATGAAAATTAAGTCAAGGCGAATAAGAAAGACGAGCAACTACGTACATCCCTGTGGAAATTGCTTGCCGCATAATGACATACATTGCAAGGAAATTAAGAATATTGTTTTTTACAGAAAACCGTACATTAAAATAATCATACGCGCAATATATATGTCTTTTAATAAAAATGCAGCATTTTAATTTCTCAACTTTTCTCATGTTTGCAGTGAGCACCTACTTTGCTTTTTATCATGTTATCATATATTAAAAATTTTATTATTAAAATTATTATTAAAGTTTTGTATATTTTATTTTTTGTTTTATAAACATGTGTATGTGTGTGTGTGTGTGATAATATAATATTTTAAGATTCTTGCTGTAATACTTTACAAAAATGTTCTCAATTTTCTTTATGTAGATATATACGTAAAATATTCAAATTAGAATAATTGTAACGGAATTACCGTACGATATCATCAAACATCTATGAGAGCGCACATAAAGTTTTATTTGGAACGGTCGGTCATTATCTCGGTATATACCTGGTCAGTACACCTGGTCAGTACAACTGAGTCAGTACAACTGTGTCTTATTTTCTTTTGTCCACAGCAAGTATAACAAAAAAAAGTGTAACTAAATTAATAAAATTGTTTTGCAATTACTATCGAGCTAAATAAAATTGTGTTTTGCATTTCATAAAAAATTCAATTATTCTCAATTAAGCAAATCGTAATTTACTTCGTTAACAATCAACTTATTCCATTGTTGTAATTAAGTTTTCCACCATTGTGAGATGATTATTATTTAAATAGAGCTCGCGTAATATGTTGCTGTTACACAATAGTACATCCCGCACAATCGCTTTCATTTCGTTCTTTGCAGGTCGATATTGCCGGCAACCCCCGTGGTAGACACGAACATATGTTCAAGGATAGAGTATTCTGTATAGTCTGGCAATAGTCTATTATTGGCCGTAATGATAGTCGAGGAAACGTGTCTAAAAGTGTAGTAGGCCGTAATACGAGTCCTCTTAATGCACAAGTACACAAATATCTTTTTTATACGTTTATAACGAAAATTAAATAATAATAGATATTAATGCCGCAATTTCAGATGCTGAAATAATTAATGTTAAAATTGTTTTGCGTGGGAAAAACTTTCGTAGTATAAAAAGCACGTATATATATATTACACTCTATATTTCTAGACAATTGTTTTTAATTCAAAAAGACTATACATTCGGATTTATGTCACTTTAAATTTTTTTTACTATCCTGTAAGTGTCTGAGGACTTGTTTAGCTGCGTTGCTTATGTCGCCGCTCGTCGAAGACACCATGGTCTCGATTTTTTCGATCGGTATTGCCGCTGACAAGTCACGGATGTACCTCGGCTCCGTGAGATCGTAAGTGACGGACTGCAAAACGCGAAGGCAGAGCAGCTGCATCAGCTCCGATGACGATTCATGCTCCAAACAATGACTTAACGTGTCTCCTACTCGGGATTCGAAAAGATATCGCAAGCCGGTTTTGTTTATACTCACGTTGTACATGATCATTAACATTAATCTGCAATGTAACGACGTGTGACATTTGTCAACAGAATATACGCTTCTTTCGTCGATAAAAAAAAAACAACGGTATGGAAATTGGGAAAACTTCGAGATGCAAAGTTGTGAAAAATAACTTTCAGCATATAATATCATGACAGACGTGATTGATTATATAAAACGTATGTCCACCTTTTTAGCGATAAAGATCCGGGAGCTGGCGGCAATTCGGGCGTTAATTTAATTATCTTTTGCACGAATTCCGTGCCATTTCGATTTGTTATTAAGAATTCACGACTCTCTGGATTCGCGGTTATGTTAGTGGCGATACCGAGAAGTCCTTTTACAAATTGATATTCGACGTTGCTCGTTGGCGGAAATCCAAATTTGTAAATACTAACGAAAGCGCTGAACGTACCGTTCACTATTGCTAAAAATTCTCCGATTTCGCTCTGACACTATAAAACATGATGGAAAATTAAATCTTTTATATAATAATTTTTAATATCATAAATTATTATTATTTGAGAAAAGAAATTTAATTAAAAAAACAAGCTCTTGAGAATGTAAGGATCAATTTTAAAGGCGAATAAGAGCCAATATACAGGGTGTTGTGGTATTAAAAAATTCTGTGTTTATTGCGTGACCATATGTTTTGATCCGTCGTAGGGATCTTCTCCAGTGGTTAACTTTTCCCTGTAATCAGTTAACCACTGAAGAAGATCCCAACGACGAATCGAAACGTATAGCTACACGAATAAACACAGAAGTTTTTAATACCACAACATCCGGTATATTGGCTCTTATTTGCCATTAAAATGGAGAAAAGAAATTTTTGCAACATGTAAAAGCCAAGTTATATATATATATATATATATATATATTTTTTTTTTTTTAAATATTTCTATGTAATTTTTTTCTGTGTATTTACATTTGTATATATTTTGAACTTAAAAAGAGAAATTTCATATCCCAACTCTATTATTTAGTTTCTTCGATACATACTCACGTTCGATATCCAAGTATCGACTATTTGCGGAAATTTAGAAGCACGCCATGTCAAGTTACCTAATACTGCACCGAGGCTTGTGCAATAAGTACTTTGACTTAATATCTGGATGACAGTAAAAAAAAAAACGAAGTAATGAATGAAGCTTTCAAAAAACATGTTTTTAAAGTGAATAAACGGATAAAAATTTATGAAAAATTCGATATCTTCAAAACTTTATGAAGTAAATAATATAAATATATCGATTTATTTTTTAATATAAGGTATGTTATGTGTAAAAATATATTGTTACACTTTAAAGTATATTATGAAAATATACTTTATACATATGTATAAAGAGTATAAGAGTTACTTGATCTTTTAATTGTTCAATCTCTTCGAATGCATTTTCTTTCTCTTTTGTTAGATGTTCAACTTCAGCACTCAATTTCTCGCATTTTGCTTTCAATAGTATCATTTCTTCTGCATTATCTATATAATTTTTATAACAGTCAAAAATATGTACACTAAATATTTACACGTGATCAGTTATGTCACAATATTTTGTGTTCAATAGCTAAATTAACCTGCTGTTTTTTAATTGTGTTTTATATCACTGATAGAAGAATTAAACCCAAATATTTTTTTTGTAGAAAAACATTGCAACCTTTTGACGTACTAACTGACGACGTTGAAAAATTATTGCAAAATATATGCGTGTTTTCTCCGTTCGTCTCCTCGCGACATTCAGGGTTGAGTTTGTTAGTCGTAAAAATTTGTGGAATTTCATTTATGAATTCATTAAAATTACAGTTGGTGGGACTCAAAATGATCTCCAAGGAATTCTGAAAATTGTAAGATGCGAGCTGAAAATTACGAGAAAATTTAATAAGTCATGAAATAAAAGTTGTGAACGATAAACATTTATAACGTACATACGAAGAGCTCATGTTCGCTTTCGGAATCGATTTTGTTCATGTGTGTCTTCGTTTTTTCGCGTTCATCAAAGAAAACCGGGCGAGACTAGCAAATGCGATATAACAAAGCTTTTCTAAATTATTCGTAAAAATCTGTAAGAAAACAACACAGACGCATTTGTAACGTCTCGACTTCAATTTTTGAAGTCTTCGCACATAAGTAACCTGTAAAAAAATTAGGTTTTGTACATATTTATATTTATCGATTTATGCATGTATAATGTGTTGCAAACAAAAATAGTACAGATATGATAAAAATCTTTTTATTGAATTATTATTATTGTGTATATGTTATATATAAGAGGAACATTGCGTAGATTTAGATTACAAGAATTTATAAGAGAAAGAACAATAGAAAACGTTTTAATTTCATCTTTGAGAGAGAATAAATTTTGTTCTCATTCAATAGACAATAGAAAAATTTCTAAAACTCCGTGCAAATGACGCCAAGTTATCGGCAAAGGTTTCGCCGTAGCACGATTTCCGTTCGTTACATAGCGATAAGATAAGCCGCTGCCGGATGCACCGTGTAACGCACGCGAATATTTCGAATCGCAAAATACGAATGCACTCGGGCGTCATAACGGTAATTTTGCACGTCGATTATCCGCGTGGTTTGCGCAGGACGCGTTTCGGAACGCGCGCTGCGCGTCACGCTACATTCGCGTTTATACACAAACGCCATAGTACGATGTGCCAGTTCGGTATCAAGTATAACCTTCCGACTTGTGGAAGTTTTATTATTTTTCCAGAATCGCGGATATCTCCGTGGTGAGAAGCCGAGCGAACGGATTCTCGCGCGATTGCACGTAAGTTCTCTGGTGATGAATATTAATTACGAAAGCGACGCGCTCACACTTACGTAAATTAATCACCGATCGCGTCTCTTGGAAAAAGCGCGGGATGACGCTTCGACGCGATTCGTCTCCGATAGTTTACATTCCTCTGGACCGATTACGAAACCTACGCACTTGCCCACACTTTTTAACTGTGTTAATTTTTCCGCTTCATTGGTTGTAATTGGTCACCGAGATTCTTGTTCGTTCACAGCGTGTCTGAATATTTTAAAACCGCAAGTGCATTAAATGTGAGCTAAATAAACGAGCGTGGTTGATCCTGATAATTATATTCTGCAAAGAGAAATTTTCGTGATGTGAATATTAAAATAAGTTATATAAATATAGCGCCCTGATTATATGTGTGTTCGTGAGTGTGTAAACATATGAGAATAATTTGAAGTATAAAAATAACTTTTTTTTTATCAATTTATGTCTATGGTCTAAATATTTTAAAACCGCAAGTGCATTAAATGTGAGCTAAATAAACGAGCGTGGTTGATCCTGATAATTATATTCTGCAAAGAGAAATTTTCGTGATNTGAATATTAAAATAAGTTATATAAATATAGCGCCCTGATTATATGTGTGTTCGTGAGTGTGTAAACATATGAGAATAATTTGAAGTATAAAAATAACTTTTTTTTTATCAATTTGTGGAATATTATGTTTCCTACAGGTCTCACGATGAAGTTCACCGAGGGTGAAGAAGTTCTTGCCAAGCATCCAAAGAACTCGGAATATTATAAGGCGAGAATTCTTGATGTAACAGGTGACCGATACAAGATAAAATTCATGGCAGGTGGTGAACATGTGGTTAAAGAGACCGATATGAAGGTAATTCTAAAATTGAATCTTTTTATTAATTAAAAATTACTACTGCATTCTTATTTAAAAAGATTCTACATATATATAATAGAGTAATATATTAATATTCTTTTTTTTATTTTATTTATCTAGTATGAGGAGAGATCAACTGGCAGATCAAGGAGGACGACAAAAAGTCCTACAAGATATTCTCCAAGCAGACAATCCGAGCGTAGACGATCTCCAGGTAGACCTCGTAAACGCTCGCCAGGTAGATCGGTAGATAGCTCACCTAGTAGACGATCTAGCAGATTAGTTAAACTGCCCATTCGTAATACGCGTTTGCCAACGGTAACTGTCTCTCGCATAGATGCCGAAACTGGTAAGCATACGTTTGCAATTTGCTGCTTGTCATACATGTCTTTGCGTTTAAGCGTGTAAATATACACATTTGTTTTTATTAACGAATAGGAAAGCAGAGTAATCACAAAGAAAAAAGTGATACAGAAGCACAGGACGAGTCTCCATCAGAAACCATGCCTCTATCGTTGCGTTTGCGGACACTCGGTATGACTCGTAGATCGATACGACAGTCCAGCGTGAAGACTGAAGAATATAAGTCAAATATAATGAGAAATATGGACAGAGCAGTTTCGCTTCCATTGGAACGAAAAATTATTGATTACCTTCCAGAAGAAAGAGTACGAGGATATTCGATGCAAAAAGATCAAGTAAGTCTTTCAAATATATATGTCATTGATTGTATTATTTTTTGTGTTCTAATTTGTTCATACTTTATAATGATGACAAGCTTGACAAAAGGTGTTAATAATAACTTCAGGATCTGAAACCGCTTGTATCGCAAGACAGCGAGAAGTGGGAAAAAACGGTGAAACGCGAGAAGGAGATTATTAGAGTCGATAAACCGCAGGAATGGGGTGGATGGATCGGAACATCTCTTCTTATTTTATTATTACCGTTGTCCATAATATGCCCGCAACTTTTGTGCTCAAAGCAGCAATGCAAATCTGCTTACGTGGAACTGCCAAAAGATTTGGAATCTTATATAAATTTAAGAGCATTATTATCTTACGTCGTATTTCTAATATTATTAGCTTTTGTATCGATTATACCAATTGGAAAAATTGTGGACGGACAACAGAGCAAACTAGGAATATTGCAATATCGCGTGAATGGTATGTATGGCTCGAAATCTATAAATTACTTCAATTGTATCTTTAGATTTCTCTAATTTTAATAATATTTTTCTTCTTCAGGTTTATTAAGCGCTGTGTTAGCTATAATAGGCTTTAGTTTACTTTTGGACAAAGATGTCCCGGTTGCTGATTATATTCTAAACAATATCGTGCAGTTATCAATTAGTGGCTGGCTCGTGGGGATGATTTTGGCATTGGCATTGTACATCAAAGCGGGAAGAGCTCCGGTGGCTACTCTAAATATACACGCGTCAACCAAAAGCAGAATATACAATTTCTGGCAGGGTAGGGAAATCAGTCCACGAATTGGCTCTTTAGACATTAAGCTGCTGTTAATACGAGCTTCTCTCATTGGCACGGTAATTACCAATTTTTTTGTAAACAAATGGATTCATATAACAATTGTTACATAATTACACATTTTTTTAATGTGCAGTTGATTCTGAACATGGCTGTTGGAGTTAAAGCCATTGGAAATATAAAAACTCTAACTATCGGGCAGTTGGATAGTGCCGCGTTGTTAGTCACTGCCTTGCAGCTGTTTTATATTATGGACGGATTAATATTTGAAAGCGCTATCTTTACGTCTTTTGCAATAATGTATGAAGGAACTGGATATTTGACATGCGTCAGTCATTTGTTGTATCCATTCTTGACGACTCTCACAACAAGATTTTTTTTGTATCAAAAGTAAGCAATATCTAAGATACATATACATAAAGATTTAATATGTAATGAGACATTTTAATGACTGTTTTACGTGCTTTCAGGGCAAAACTTAATTACTTCGTTGGCATATTTATTGTCATCTTTGTAATAGGCTACGTTCTATACAGAGCTAGTAATTCGCAGAAAAACGCATTTCGTAAGAATCCTCTTTCGCCAACATTACCTTGTTAGTATAAAATCCATTATTGTCTTCTTTTTTCTTTCTTTTCTTTTTTATTGCGACCAAAGTAATATTTTTTTGGAATTGACGCAGTAATAGAAACTATTCCAACGTTGCGTGGAAAAAAGCTGATGGTGTCCGGTTTGTGGGGTTACGTGAGGCATCCAAATTATTTGGGCGACATCGTGATGCAATGGTCCGTGGCGAGCATCAGTTTGCCGATCGTTGACGTTCTGCCGTATTACGCGGCAATCTGTTGCGTGTTCGTGCTGACTTACAGAGCCGTGAGGGATAACAGACGCTGTCAAGAACGATACGGATACGCGTGGGAGCAGTACACTTCGCGCGTGAAATACATGATCTTGAAACCAGTGTTTTGAGACACAATAACAGAAAACAGGCTATTTTATTTTTAGTAAAACTATTTTAAGTATCATTTATGTAAGATGTCCGGTAATAATCGTACCCCACCTTTTGTTAGCAGTCCTTTATTAACCTTTGCCCGAAAAGTCCTTTATTATTTTTGCGAATTTTGTAATAATTAGTGAGTTATTGATTTTTAAAGATCCGCGAGTGAGCGTGAAAAAAAACGTGACAACACAATGAGAGAAGTTCGATTTTTTATCTGAATAAATTATTTTATCTGAATAAATTATTTAAAATAATTAAGTCGGACCAAAGAGCCGGTAATTTTCAACAGTCGGTGGTTTTTGTTTCAAAATTGATTTATTTTGATTTTTATCAACAATAAATTGTTTATTTAATGGTTTAGGTTGCAGTCAAAATTATTACTACTAATCATTGCTGTTTATAGAGCTTCCCGCGCGTCTAACAATCATGAGTGCGTAAAACTAGCTCTTCACTAAGATGCTCGTGAATCTTAATAAATTAATAACTCATTAATTATTGCAAAATGGTAAAGGACTCAGTATAATTCACTCTGTCTGCTACGAGAAGTGAGTATGGTTATCATGGAGCACCTTGTATATTTTATATATATATATATACATACATATATACATAGAAAAATTTAAAAAAGCAAAAAATACTCCAAATGTAATATGCTCATTACATTTTGTAAGATCTCTCTAATCGTACGTTTCTTTTAGTAGAATAGAATAGTTTTATACAAACGTCATGTATTCTTATTGCAATAATAATGAATTTATTATTAGTATTATAAGAGAGAGAGAGAGAGAGAGAGACAAGTACAGAAATGTGTAAAGATTTGTGAACATATTTTGTAACTGATATTAGGGAAATTTGCATTATTAAAAATTTACACTTGTAAATCGTATCTTATAGATGATAGCGGAAAAGCGGGACAAATTATTTGATAGGAAAAAAGAAATGCAATTTTTGTATTTGTGACGTACAGCGACCGCTTACAAGCCGAATAATTTTAAGCGCTCGCAATTCAATGGATTTATCTCCCCTTCACATGAAATATTATTAAATATATTTAATAATATATATTGTAGAGAGAGTACATATGATGAAAGGAGAGAGAAGAATGTTTATATCGTAAGTATGGATACGTAATATTTAAGTGCCTGTGAACATTGAATTCACATTACGATCCGAAAATACAAGTAAGACGTAAGAATTTTTATGATTTTTTATATCAAACATATATAGATGTATTATAAGAAGAAAAATGTACAAGTTTATTTTAAAAGAAAAACCATGATTTTATTAAACATTTTAGATAATAAACAAGATAATTTTTTAAACAAACCATACATTATTCTCTATTTCTTTTTTCTATTCTGTATATTAGGTAATCTAGGGTAAAGGCAATATGAGATTGCTGCACAGTTTTGTAATGAATTATGTTTATTTAAAGTAAAAAAAGTGATTGAACGAGAGCTGAGCAAAGAGCTCGAAAAAGAATTAAAAAATCTGAATAACGCTAAAACAGAGTGTTATTTTGACACGCGTGTGTATGTTTGTGTGTGTGTGTGTGTGTGGATGACCCTCAAGTTTATCTATTTCTATACTTGTACGTGTATATATACATTTATTTTTATTAAATTTTTCGTATATGTACATACACATCTAATTGCTATAAAAACAATCTCGTAAAGTGTTTGGTTAAAAATACATTTTTTTCGATATTTTTTCACCTGCGATATAATCCTTCGAAATAAAATACGAACGTTCTTACATTTGTAAATCAAACTATGGAGCCAATCGTTAATAAGACGGTTTACGCTTTTTTCTAAAACCAAATGCTATCTTTTCTAAAAAAAATTTTTTTTCATTTTTCAAAATTACATATACAAGAATCTTAAAACAATAGAAGCAAATTTCTGCCATGTACATGAGCAAATCTATTTGCAATAGACGTGCGAGTAAGATCGTTTTCGGATATTACACGTATCTATGTATACGATATCTTTATAGCCATATTTATTTACTTTTTTTTATTGTATTTAGAAATCGTCATCAAGCTTACCGCCTATATGCGACGTTTCTCTCTTATTGCACTGTTTTTAAGAAAAATATTTTTTGAATTTTATACACAGTTTGTCCGGAAAGTTCCCGGACTACGTGAATTAAAAATCGAAAATGAAAGATATGGTTTATTAAACAAGTTTACACTTCAAGG
>NW_018020584.1:4454651-4474341 GCF_002006095.1 Pseudomyrmex gracilis | reverse complement strand
CTAAGTAGTTCCAGCGTTGACCGCTCGATAGCGCCGCTTACCCGCGCTAGAAAAAATCAGTCCGGGAACTTTCCGGACAAACTGTGTATACGTGACGATTACCTTGTATAATCCATCCGTCGTATGATAAAAGAAAAACGAACGTACACCCCCACAAAATGCGTGGAAAAAATGGATGTTATTATTGCGGATTGTATTCTTACAAGTTTATATTATATATCAATATGATTAAAGATCGTAAGCCGTAAGTCGTCAATGGTAAATTCATTTGTGACGTGATGAGCGCAAATATTTCTTCTCAATGTGTCGTCTTCGATCCTAGAACGAAATTCGTCCACATTGCCACGCTTCATTAGGAACATATTGTCGCTCGTCGTATCGCTCTTATCTCACTATATTGTATACTTTCTAATTTTCAAAAATCTCGTGTAACGTGTCCCTCCGCGAGTGATTTTTTTTTGTTTTTTTTTTTTTTTTTAGTTTCTATCGATAAATTGTTTCGTGGCAGTACTTTCGATACACTACTTTCATCACCTGTATATTCGGTGGATCTTCATCTTCCCGCAAAAAATACACGTCGTTCGATGACTAGTGAAAGCTCGAATGTGCTTTACAAAAGAATCCTCCCGAATCGATTGGTCCTTTTTCTTCTGGCGCAGACGGGGAGAGGCCGAGCGCGGAATTCGGATCAATCATCCCCTCGTTGCTCAGAAAAAGTAGAACACCCAATACACGGCGTTGAATAGCATGAAACTGACCGGGAAGATGATTCGCGAATACTTATCTATCACGTTCACATCTTTGATCTTTGGCATCGACACGCGCAACACGGAAGCGCCTCTACGCAGAGCGTGTAACATCTGAAATCAACACGTGTGTAATTTAGAAATTGAAAGAGAAAACACACTACTTTGTAAGAAATGAAGAAAAAAATTGCGCGATAGAGAAAAAACAAAGAGACGATTAGAATAAAATAAATTTTTTTTTTGGCAAAAATGTTTCTCGCGTACCTTTGGCTTGTGCGGTCTCGGACCTCTGTACCTAAGGCCGCTGTTACGTGTATTGTAAACGGCAGATCTGGAGATGCGGAAGCTCGGCGGGAACTTAGCCGGATCGTGATCCTTACCGGTTCCCGGTGTTGACGAGGCGCTGACCAAACCCGATCTGTTTCTGATGCTCGGCAACGGTGACATTCTGAGATCCTGGAGCTCGATAATATCCGCGTCCGTGCCACCGGGAAAGGGCGAACTGGCTTTGCTTCCTGAAGTAAAACATTGACAAATAGAAGAATTTCAAAAGAGAAAAGAAAAATTCTTCATCGCGCGAATTATTCGGATTTTACCGGTTTTGGAAGAAATCACTTTCTTCTCGTCGGTGTCTTTCTTCTTGGTCTTCTTCTTGGCTCTGGCGCCCCAATACGTGTAATTGACCGCCGCGTATTCCAACAGTGCCGCGAACACGAAGACAAAGCACATCACGAGATAGATGTCGATTGCCTTCACGTAACTGATCCGTGGCAGTGAGCTTCTGACACCCGTCGATATTGTTGTCATTGTCAACACGGTCGTGATACCTGAAAAAGAAACAATGAGCTACCAATTTTACTCTCTCTCTTACTCGTAATTTTTTCTATTATTTACGCGAGATTTTCCTCTATTTACTTTTCGCGTATGTTATTTTTTATTATTTTTCACAGAGACACGAAAAAATTTCGTTGCACTCTCACCGAGAGCTACCCTCGCGCTGGTGGCCTCGTGATTGATCCAGAAGCTAACCCAGCTGAGCATCACAATCAGTATGCTCGGCAGATATGTCTGAAAAACGAAGTAACCGATGTTCCTCTGGAGCTTAAAACTCAACGAGAGCCGCTGATAGGTGCCCGTTGCCAGCCTCTCCTTTCGATCGTTGGTTTCGTACCCGATTATCGTAAATTGCGGCAATTCTGCCTCCTTGACCCCGCGAACGGGAGTTTCTTTCCAGTACATCACCACGTCGAGCACCGTGTATCCATCTGAACATTCGGAACAGCGTGTAATTCGGACCGCATTCAATTTGGGGTTTAAAATTCTTTTTTCGCTTATTATTCAAACAAACGTATGTGTGACAAAAAAAGTATGACTTTTCAAAACAAGGAAATAAAAAAAACTTTGCTGAATTATTTATTTTTAAAGCGTGCGAAGAAAAGATTGAAAAAATGAGAAAATCGCAGAGGTTTCTTTTTTTTTTTTTTTATGTAAATTTTTGAACAAAATTTGCTACGCACGTGAGAAGAGAATTTGGATGGACATCATTTTACATGTACATGTGTATATATTCGACGTGCATTCAAAACACACGTGTGTACGGATATACGTACAGCTTTCAATTTCGACGGTGCAATTCTGCGAGTCGAGAGGATAGTAATGTAGGTCCATCATACAGGCCAGGGTCGTTGTGAATCTCATGCCGTATGTGACTGAGCCGTCGCCCGATAATCTCACGAGCTTGTTGCGCTCGGTAACGTCGTGCAGAAAGCTGCGAAAACGCGCATTTGAGCGAAACAGTACGCACAGTAATGCCGAAAGGCATCCGATAAAGAAATACGATTTTTAAAATGATCGCTATAATGCTCGGTACATAAACTTTTGAAGCGTCGTGTATCTATATCTATTTGTTTTTGCGATTATACCTGTTTTTATCGTTGGCGAAAAACGTATCTGGGACCCAGATCTTCTCCGCGAAATCGCCACTCAACGTCAAGACATCGTTCTCGTTCGAAAAGGCGAGTCTCTCGTCTTTCCAGTATTGATTTAAATACATCGTTATCGTGTAATCCTGAGACGTCAAGGAGGAATTAATGTGATAAATATAATTTGTCATATTATTACAATTAATTGTATATATAAATTGAGTGGAAAATTTAATAGAACTCGATCTAATATATAAAGCGGCTTATCGTAGTCCAGGAGAATCGATTCGAGAATTCACAACGACAAAGATGTTATGATGTATGAACACGGAAAGAGAACAAAAGGAGAGAGTTTGTACTTTGAAATTCTGCGTATAATATTCCGATATACAAACATCCGACACAAACGCGTAAACCTGTCAGTTCACGTTGTACGAGAATATAGTGAATAGTAATATAAATTTGAGAGAGAGAGAGAGAGAGTGTGTGTTTATCATTAATATATGTATAAACACGAGAATTAAAATTCACTACGTATATGTGTATATATACATAAATATATATATGTACATATACTCGCTGAGATCGTGAAAAAAATATCAACACATTCGCGGCCGATGACGTAGACACCGCTTCCTACGTCATTTAAAATCTGTAGCTGAAGATTGGCTGACGTAGTTCTACGTCATTTTTTTTTTTCACTCTTCATGTTCATTTGTTTAATGAATATATAAGTGTAATATGATGAAACAATATTTTGTATCTTTTACACTTATTTAAATAAACAAATCCTGCGGTTCTCAGCTATAGAAAATTGTATGAAAATTAATAACAAGAAATATATAAAAGGCCTTACGAGCCATCCGCTCGTTTGAGCGGAAACTGTGCGTGTATATATATATATATACACACAGGTAACGAATTCAACTTGTAAATTTTTACAAGTGAGTGTTTTTTGAATTGAAATCTCAATTCTTAAATTCATACGGGATGCTGGATTTGCATCTCACATATGAGAGACCCCCGGGATACCCCCCTAACTAATTTTAAAATATTGCGAAAAAAACTCCTCGGCCAGGAGTCGAGAACCTGGAATCTCCGGCTTTCCGTGCCATCGCCTTCCCTGTTAGGCCACTGAGGCACTTGGAATTAGTCTCGCAATATTCATACATATATCGAAGATGGTCTGATAATTGTTTAAAATTACGCTGGCTGAAAATTAGCGTTAACAACATTATGAAAATTGTTTTAGATATTGTTTTTTTGAAAATTGTATGGCGGCTGTCCGTAACGATTTTGCTCTAGAATTGCCGCGAATGTGTTAATATCAAAGAACATCGGATTTATATTTTATATGTTCTTTATGTGTTTTTTAGATATACTTACCATATTGACTTCTGAGATCGCGTCGAAACTCGCGATGGTGAGATCCATCCCGACTGATAATGGTTCACCTTTGAATAACAATCTTTCATTAATTTTTCAAATACTTTCAAAATACTGGATATAAAAACGCGCGCAAAATTGAACATCTCAATTTCTTTATTTTTCGCCGATCGAAAAGCTGTTTGCCGATAGGAAACGCCGTTTTGAAACGGGGGAAAGAAATAATTTAAAGCCGTCTTTCTAATCCATTGATAATATATTGGCAAATTACTTCCCCTTGTTGCACGCTCGATTAAAGGCGCTGATTGCGATCGGCGCTTCGTTGAGTGACGTGGAAAACTTCATTAAAAGCTTACGTAGCGCTTATATATCTAAAAGTTCCCCTGTGTGCTTTTCGGTAGTCATTTTTATTCCACAATCTACCTCTATTAAATGTAGCTTCACATCTAACAATAAGTTTATAAACGATAGTTTTACAGGAATTCCCGATCCGTGTGGTTGCTCTAGTGTAACATTTTTATACACACACGGAATTGTATTATTATATACTATTTTGTATATTTATTTGTACACTCTATATATGTATTTAATCAAGATAACTTTTAACTAAGCGTGCACAGAGATATAGAGATCGATAAGATCTCGAACTTACCGCCAAAGTTCGGCCTTAATCGAATATCGTAGCCGTCGAGTATCCTCGAAATTGTCTGCGTAACGTTCTCCAATCTATCGGACATTTCGGTACTCTCCGGGGAAGCCCTGTGAAGTGTGAAATTCGGAAATTCGAAAATTCGGAAACTTTGAACTCAAACGCTGTTACGATATCCTTTACCAAACGCACAGTATTAATTGTTATTAAATACGCTTAATAGTTTTCCGTGAAGAAGACAAAATTTATAACGTTTTGTATATTAGCATTAGTTGTTTTATATATAATTTTCTAAACATTATATATAATTTTCTAAACATTATATATTATATACAGTCGAGGGCGTGTATACAGTCTCTTCACCCATGAAGTTGCGAATAATATTTTTTATTATTTAAAACATTATTGATGTGCTACTTCATGTGGGGAGGCATATACGCTCTCCTAACTGTATAATATATACTACACGTGTCTTATATCGATTACCATCAGAGCTCTGACTTTTTGAAGTATGCGCCGAAAGATTCGCGTTTTCGACGTTCGTCTTTGTCAAATATGGCCTGACGAAGAAAAAAACGTTTCAAAATTCGCCTAATATTTTTGTACGCAATTAGTCTAACAAATTTCGTTTGCTTGTGTTTCTACCGACTATATCGCAATCCGTGCGCGCAACTCTCTTCGATAAATAAATCAGAACGAAAATTAATTACGTAACAAGAATCATGGACGTAAAGGAGATAATGTCGTACATCTCGAAATTTCTTCCATTGTGCAGTTCGGGCACTGTCGACCTAGTCTGGTCGGTTGTTATTATTTTCTTCGCCATCGCGTTATTCTTCATCTTTTCAAGAAATTAGGAAGGATCTCTCTCTCTTTGACGATCTCTCGCGCCGGAACACGACGAGATGATGTCGCGGAATGCGAGGTTGCTCGAAGAGGATTATCAGGATTGTCTTTTGCCCGGGAAATGGAGCTTTGTTGTTCCTGCTTGTGTACAGCGGACTGATTGGGATTCTGATTGCCCGAACAATCGTTTGCGTCGCGCGTCGAGCTTAATTCAGGTATCTAATTACTTCCTTTCGCGCTTAATCGTGCCAATTCATTTCTGTGTATAAATTAGTTCGCTTTCGCGTGAACGCGAATTGAATTGTTTCTTAACGAGTTAACTTCCGACATTCGTTTAAGATATTATCTCGCGAACTTTCTATATATATATTTTAAATCGCAATCTCTCGCGTCTCGAACATTATATTACATCGGACGAAGAGTCTCTGAACTTTTTGGTGAACATTTTTTAAAATCAGTTTCTTCGAACTGAAACCTCGTTAGGCGAACAAGCTTATAAAATCGATTTTCCTTTAGCAAAATACTTTCTTGTACAAGAACCCGAATAAGACCTTCGGTTGTACCGCGCAGAGATTAAAGTGGATCTCTTCAAAATAACATGGGATTTCTAGCTACAATTCTATCGCAACAAGATTTCTACAAAGTGCGTATTTAGTTGTATTGTAAACTATCGTAATTTGCAAGGGTTTGCAAACTTTACATTTTTTTCCTATTT
Organism: Pseudomyrmex gracilis; assembly: GCF_002006095.1. Taxonomy (NCBI): domain Eukaryota; kingdom Metazoa; phylum Arthropoda; class Insecta; order Hymenoptera; family Formicidae; genus Pseudomyrmex; species Pseudomyrmex gracilis. Next base: position 4,468,077 of record NW_018020584.1, on the reverse strand, counting down.
TTTCTTTTATTATTAAACGTGATGTATTTCAATTTTATGGTCAAACGGTATTATTTAAATAAAATGGTAAAATGAGAAGTGACCTCTCAAGTTCGGTTAATTTAAAGTAAATGTAAAAAAAAAAAAAAAAAAAACGGCAATTGTGAACCAATACGCGGTATTTTATTTATTAATTTAATAGCGACAAAATCGGATCTTATATATATTACATTTTCGAAAGACGTATTCTTCGTTATTTGTCTGCTTTGGTATGCCAGAGTGTGAGTATCTCACATCTCCCTTCGAGATACGTACAATCGAACCCCGTAAGTCGCGTATGCGTGTCACGTGTTCGTTACAATCCATTGGAAATCCGAGAATTGGAGAGCGTCGTTTATCCGCCGCAATTTTTTTGCGACAGGAGTACGAAGAGAAGGATTCGAGAGATAACGATGCTCACCAGATGACACGATGACGCAGCTGCACGAGAAGGAGGAGGACGATCAGCAGTCCGCACGGCAGCATCCTGCCAATCGTCTTTCGTTATCCGGACGGGATTGCGTCAGTGAACGACGAAAGTGGCGGAGAACGTCATCTCGCGGTGTCCTCGCATCCTCTCGGCATCTCCGTGACCGGCTCGCTGCCACCGTCGCCGTTCTGAAATCACAAATGTGAGAAGGGAAGAGAGACCCTTTCCAACTTTGACCTTGTTCCGCACTCTCTTGAGTTGTTCCCGCACGCACTAGAACACAATCGACCTTGCATAATAAATTCTAACTCCGGCACAATCCTTAAAAAAATGGAATGAAGGATTTATCTTACCCTCACTTGTGTCAATTCCAAACTTTATGTGAACAAATATAGGTTCAATTAAATTTTCAAAGAAAAAGTACTCGTTGAATATATATATATATATGTATTATTTACTTTAATTCGGTGTTTCCATAATCGGAGATAAAAGGACGACAACAAATTACGGTGGTTTACGGATTAAGCGATAAGGAATTAAGAATGCAGGGAAATTAATTTAAAACAGAATCGAGTGTAAAACCATTTCCCGATGAATTTAAGCCCTAAAGCTCATAGCCGCACTTGTCTGTTTTTCTCTGTTTTTATTTATTTTTCAGCAGAAAATCGATCGGTTAAAAACTCGATATATAACGTCATTTGCATGTACATTTATACATATATGTATGGCAATTGATCAGATTAAAGAATAAAGCACAACAAACCGTGGACCGGCGCGATGAAGTATCAGCGATGGTGCGCACAATACGGCGAAATAAGAATGAAATAAAATATCGTACATAACACGCTCTAAATATCGTCCGTGCGGGGGCAAAATTCGTTCTATTCGCTTTCAGCTTTAAAGATCGTGTCGCGCACGAAGACGACGACGTTTGCTTTCGCAAATGTGACGTTTGCGGAAGCAGAAAAAAAAACTTGAAAGACGCGACAAAATAATATAGACCGCAATATATTGCATACTCCGAATACACATACTTTTTCCCCGAGGCAATCAAGACGAAGACGATCTTGTTAGTCACGAAATTCTATACTCCGTAAATAATGACGGTTATGAATAATTTTTTTTTTTTTTTTTTTTTGGTTCTCGTCCCGTCGGCTGGATTTATTAATGCGCGCGGTTCAGATTGACGACAGGGAATATTTCATGCACGCGATACCCCTTGCGTAAGTATTCCGAAGTGCGATACATCTTCCAACATGCGTTTCTCCTTGTAAAACATACAATAAGAATTGTATCACCGATTGTAGAATATGAAGAATAATATATTTTAGAATCGCACAAGCGGTAAGTATTAAAGTTATATTTTACAACATTGAAAACTTGAGGTAATAAATAATGAAAAAGAACTAATAAAAAAAAACTAATTTATAAAATCTCTCGTTAATTTTTTTTATATTTTACCAATAGATGCATGTTTTGCTCGTTATTTAGATCTGCGCTGTCTAAAAAAAAAAAAACAAACGTTTACCTGCTGCATCCGACGAGAATCACGACACACGACGCGACGATCTCATTGTCGATCTGACTGGGGAATGTGGAAACGATCAGCCTCTGATTATCGCGCCGTCGTCGACCCGAGTTATCGCTCGCGCGCACTTTGTGCTTTCATCGTAACTTGAAATCGATCGGAGCGCGAGATCGCGATCTCTCGTATTTACCGTTATTATCAATGAGGTTCACGGAGGCCGGTGTTATCAGGTGGTCTTCTTCGTGTCACTCGTTGAACTCACGACTCACTCGCGAAACCATTTGAACGCGCTGTCACTGGCGCGTCATCGATCGTCACGCAGCATCATTTCCCGTCGATGTCCCCGTCCTCGTGCACGTCGTCGTCGACGTCGTCAACGTCGCCGAGCAGAAACGCGAGATATTCCCGTGCGCCACGAGCCTCGCGGAGGCTGCTGCCTTTCATCCCTCGGTAGCTAACGCAGATCCACTGTCGATTTCCCTCTCACGCTCCCTCATCGCGAACGCGTTCTCTTTCCTTCTCTCTCTACCATACTCCATCCCTCCGGAAATCATCCCCTCGCTCCCGCCAACGCGCGCGACTATCTGTACATTTCTCTCTTACCCTATCTCGCCAACCTCCACCCTTTCGCTCCCACAATTCACCCTCTTCCACACTCCCGTTTCCGCGGGTCTTTCATCCCTCTCGCTCGCATCCCCTTTTTCACGTGCGATCGTTCCCGTTTCACCCCTGTGTATCCTCCAGCCGCTTCCTCTCAGCCGATCGCCCTCTTTTCCCTCATCCCTCGGATCGCCTTGATGCTTCTCTCCTCCGAGACTCACCTCGTCTTTCGTCGCCCGCCCCGAGGGTTTTCCCCGCGCGCGCGACTTGCCGCACGACTTGCGCGCAGGGCGCATGCACGTTGTACCAACTCTCCGTCTCGACCGACCTACTGACACACAGCCGTGCGATCGGATTTTCGGAGCGAGCCGATCGAACATCGCCACACTACCATCGTTGTCGTCGTCGTCGTCGTTGTCGTCGCCATCATCGTAGCCGCTATCGCCGTCATTACCATCTCTCTTTAAAACGCGAAACGTGTGTCATTAACCCTCGCGAGTCGTATTACGCGACGAGACGCGATCGATGGAACGGGCGCGATCGATTCTGCTTATTCGCGATGCGAACAGCAAAAACCGATCGACTCTATATTCTTTAAAGTCTCGCTTGATTGAACAAGAAGACAAGAGAGATTTCCTTGCAAATAAGTCGCGCGTTTCTCTCCGGTAACTTCCAATTCGTGGCACGTTATCACAAATAAAGAAGTGGTAATATACACAGAAAATAAGAACAAATCTGCGGAACAATTCACGGCGACTATTTTCGCGATGTCTTGATGATGAGACAACGTTTCCAGACGTGACTCTCTCGACAAATAAAAAGTCTAAAAAGCGTCTAGCGTCTAGCGACGCGGGGCGAGAGATAAGATCAAATTAATGGGCGCCCGGCTAAGCATTAACGAAGATTCACTTTCCGCGTCATATCACACACATTACCGTGACAAAGTTATCCGATAACTGACTGTCGAGATTTGGGACACTTGGTGGAAGTATATACACGCGGTGTGATTTGCGACTACCGAGTATAACATATTACGGACGATCTTCTTCACGAAAATCTTTCGTAGGATAGATAATTCCCGCGGAATAACATCGTCTCTTAGCGCGAGCGATGTTTTACCATTGAGCTTTATTTGAAATATTTGTTAAAAAAATCTTGTAAGTGCAAAACACTAGTAATAATTAATAGAAGATTAATATTAATAATTTTAAAAATTATATTGAAAATATGAGAGAAAACTAAGAAATCTAAACATTTCAGCGTTATCACAGATTATCGCACGCATTTTGCTCAATTTTTTTTTGTAAGAGGAAATAATTAAAATAAAAAGAATTAAATAATCAAATTTAAATAATTAAATTCACGTTTCTATGGCCACTTAATTGCGCGAACATCTTCACAAAGAGGAATAGCACTCGCAGTGCCTTTTTCACGAAAACACAAATTAAAAATCGAACAAAAAGGATGAGAGAATACGGTCAAAGGAAAAATTTCAATATCGAATAATCAGCAAAATAAAACGCTCCGCTCCGGTCAATCGGTTTTTACGTTTTTTTTTTCTCGACACGTGATTCGTCGATCGAGATGCGAATCCTGCACATACGGATTCGCCTGATCGGATAGTTTGTGGCGAAAGCTCGCGCTAACTGGATTATCACTGGCGAGATTACGCGAGAAAAGCGTATGTTTCTTAAATCCTCGAAAAAGAAGTGGAATTAAAAACGACAGATATTTTGACAGTTTTTCCTTTCCTCCGTTCAATATTTTATCCTAAGTGTATACGAGAGAAATCTGCTTTTAACATTTTACACGCCGATCGCAACAGAACTCGTGTACGACATGTGGTTAGATTTGCAATCGATAAGCCTCGCGCGCCGAGGCAGGATGGATTTACTTAAATCGCCGCGGGACGATAAGAGTTTTCCCGCTAGAGCGACACACATCGGTCGGAAATCATTTCAACTGGAGAAAACGTGTTTCGATCAATTTTCGAAGATCCAGAGACGCGACGAAACGAAAATCGCGTCAGCGTATCTTTGCGCGGCGATCACTCTCAAATCACTCCCGCGAAACTCAATTTCTGCAAAAGCAGAAACTTTCAGAATCTTATCTGTTACTTTGTGGCAAATACATGTATGTGTATGCTGTTAAAAGAAAAATGTAATAAAACAAGAATATGAAAAATTAATGGAATTAATAAATTTTTATATCTCTGTTACGTACTTATATTTTTATAAACTATCGGTTTTTCAAACTTTCTACGACTTGTTTTCAGTTGTTTCACACTTGCGCATCTGTAATGTAAGACTCTCTTCGCGCAGTTCAACGTGCTGTTACCGCGAACACTCTTCTCTCTCTTTCTCTCTCTCTCTCTCTCTCTGATCCTTAGATTTTACACTTTGAGTGTATAAACACTATAAACGAAAAGCAGCTCTCGTAAATAAAGCATGCAGCTTAACTGAAACATGACGCGATCAGAAACACGCTTCGGAAACTTGCTAATTAACGCGGACGTTTAAATCTGTTAGCTGTTCAAAGTTTAATATGATTTGACGGGAAGAGGTGACGTATAAAATCTCGTTGATTGCAGGAGTAGTCCGGATTGACTGAAAATCGTCAGACTATGCGGTTAGTCCTCTCAGCGCGCTTCGAACGCTGTTAATAACATTATAACAATCGGACGTATATAATCCGCGTTTGTATAAAAATACAAACAATAATTAAATTTACACATTTATATTTTCTATTACTTCATTGTTAAACTTAAAATGTAATAAATACACTATCAAATCTTAAAGTTAAATAAAAACAATATAAAACGCACGAAAATTGAAATCGTGTCCGAGTTGAGATTCTATATATGTGACGTCTAAAATCGGAACTTCGAGTTTCACAAGAATCTTCGTATCTGGTTTCGCTTCTTTGAAACACTTCGGTGTCAAATTCTTCGTGTCCTTCCGAAAATCACGACAAAGCCCGACGAAAGCATAGGATTAATTCCCGCAAACATTATCATAGATTTTGAGAATATCTCTTCGTGATATCCTCGGGCGCGCGATCGCCGTATGATATCCATAAGGAAAATTAAGCCCGAACAAAACCCGTTTCAGAATTACTCAAACAACAATAAATCCGCGTATGCAAGCACGCGTGGCATTAATGGATTATAAGGCGAATGTACCGCGAATGTACGATCGCGGTGTGATTTTGGAGCTTGCGCGATGCCGTAAGACCGCGCAAGCTAAGGGGGTACGCGGCGCTAAGACCCACGCGGCCGCCGCAATGGCTCGTCGCGCCTCGTGGCGACTGTCAAACTCTCGTCGTCGATCATCAACGAGAACGGAACACGTGCGCTCCCGAAACTTCGTCAGAGCCAAGAGAAGATCCTTACCTGACGAGTCAATCCCGAAGATGACATCGAAAAAACTGTCGCTGTGAGTAAAATAATCATAATGTCGTAATGAAAGATCGACAAATGTCCTTTAAAAAAACGCGAAGTTTGACGAACAAATTTTAATGTTTAAATTCTACGGCTGTGTAGATCCAATGCAGGATATAGTGCAATAATTAAAACTTAAATAATTTTTTTCTCAAAACGTTTCGACTTTATTTCGAGTTCTTATCAATTGAATCTAACACAAAAGAAAATTATTTACAGATAAACTTCAACATTCTAAAAAACTTAAAACATTACAAATAATATTACAATCTGACATACCTAAAACAATGGTGTGCTTATCACATGTTAATTGATATAAAAATGTTCAAAATAATGGTGTACTTGATCACATGTTAAATGAGATAGAGCGTTCTTCAAAGAATCAAGTCATACTTGTTCATGCACGCAATCAATACTGAGTCTAAGAACTAGGATCGAACGGAAAGAGAATTATCGCTCCCTCTATGTATTAAAACGTAATTTGTCAAGAATAGGGATGTACGTATCATGTAACGCCTCAGTGTCTCTCATAAGGTTCAGACCATGTTCTTGTTTTTTAATATGTAACATTTCAGAAGTCTGTCTTTTGTAATAATTCTGTTCTATGTCTAATATTTTGACCGAATTAGATTCAAATCCATGTCCAGTCTCAATACTATGTTTGGCTACTACTGACGTATCTACTTGTCCATTCCTGACATAATTGATGTGTTCTTTAATTCTAGTCTTTTGGTTTGTTTTACATATGATGATGTGCATTGTTGACAAGAAATGCGATAAACAACATTTTTTTGTTTGTTGAATAAAACTGGGTCTTTGTGTGTTTTAATATATTTTGATAACTGGTTTAAATTACGATACGTTGGATTGATCTTTTTGTTATTGATTTTGATATGCTCTAACTTATTGTTATGATTGTAAATGTAAGGCAATACAAAAAAGAATTTATCTGTTTCATCATCCGTAGAATTTATGATATGTTTATTTAGTTTATTTCTGAACAACACTCTTAATCTCCTATTAATGATTTTGAAAATGAAACGTATTGGATAATTATTATTTATTAAAATGTTGATAATAAAATGTAAATTTTTATTGTGGAATTGAGGATCTGATAAAAGTATGGCTCTATCAACAAGAGAGTAAACAGTGCCTATTTTATGGCTGAGTGGATTCTGTGAGAGATAATTTAAATAACGGCCGGAATAAGTTGGCAAACAAATTTTATTTCTCTCTCTCTCTCATGTAATGTTTTATCATTAATGACAATTTATTTTTTTTTTGCGGTTTTTTTGTAGATAGAATGTTATTCGAATAAATATCGCTCGAAACGTCAAATTAGTGAGTGAACGGATGCGCGAGAAATAAACTATATTTTTTGTGTGTTTTTTAATCGTTAATCAATCATGCTAATTACACAAAATAGCCGAGTTAGGCTTAAACAAATCGATAGAGATAAATATAAAATAATAATTCTCGCGCAAAATAATAGAAGTATTGATAAATAATTAATATATTGCTATATATATATATTTGACAATAAATATGCAACATAATTGTTTTGTTACTCTTAAGTACACATCTCGTAGTTTAAATTAATAATCGTAATAATCGTTCTATTTTAAAAATCGTGTTCTGATGATGCTCCCCGTACGAATGATTATGATTATACACTCGCTCTAATTGTTATTCAGATTTACTCTCTTTCCCGACTTATTCGAGATGTTGTTTTGTACGCCGTATTTGTAAAAAGCACTTTGCATACATCTCGTAATAATAAAAACTTTCAATCATCGCGCATCAAAGCGCTGCCGCGCTTCTGACGTATGAGACTCAAAGGTGCATCTTATGCTATTATAGGTATGTGCGCCGATCGCGCAACTTGTGTAAGAGCTTCTGAATGTTTCAAGAACGGATTTCGAGACAGCTTGTTTCCCACGGGAAACGTAATTACTCTTTGAATTTAATTGAGCATATTCGTCGAGTCGTATGTTTGATACGCGAAGAGAGACATCCAGATATAAATTGCATCGTTTCGCGAAACATTTGATTTTTTAAGTTCTTTTACGCGTCTCGCAACTTGGCAGTCAACGCTAATAACGATATCGTATAATATTTAACAAGTGTAAACCAGAGATTTTTTTATATCGGGTAAATATTTACAAATAGTGAAATCGTTAATCGCAAACGCGACGAAATTGGAGTCGCGGTTTTCTAAACGAAAGTAATGAAGTTCCAGCTAGAGCAGCAATGCAGATTAGAGCGAGGGTGGTTTCGCAAGATCGGTTACCCGCAAATTCTCCATATGTATCAATGAGATACGCACAAAGTGCGCGCGCGCGCACACACACACACACACACACATACGCGGACACGTGCTTTGTCTCGATTCAATAAAATACCTGTTTTTATTTGTCTCAAAGATAATGCAAAATCGCGTATGTGTGTGTGTATAGAGAAAGAATTTTTTATAAATTCAAATCTCTCTCTCGCGGGCATACAACGGAAACGGGTGGGTGCAATTTCGCGAAGCGAACAGAGGATACGTGATATTTTATTTGCGATTTTTACACTCTTTTACGGGAAATGGAAGAGTCAATAACAAAAGCAACCGGTCTCTCACTACTTTCCCGAGGATTTCAAATGAAAAAGGATCCCGTACACACACTCGCGCGCTTCTTCGATTTCGCTTCAAGTTCATCTAGACTTTCATACCACTCCGCATTCTCAGTGTGCATTCTCACCGACTTCGAAATAAAAAAAAAAAAATTTAGAAAAGGCATTTATTAATTAAAGATATTTAAGCAGCGCGAAAATATCCGTTCTTTTTTGCGACCGTCCGCAAATTTGCGCTCTCCGAATTCCTCGCGAAAATATCCAAGAAATTCTGCAAAAATTAGAGGTGCGATAAAAAAAAAAAAATAAAATTATAATCGATTGTGATATTATTTGATTGAGTTTATTTATGTACATGTATACATATTTGATTTTGTCAAATGTACGATGTATAGAACAATCCGTTTGGAGAGTAAACACACCAAATGAACATATTTTGGTTTGACGTCTCGAAATTCCTGACGTAAATTTGCGGAGAGCAAATAATGTTCTTTTCTCATATACGTCGCGTATATGAAACTAACAACGGCGATGAAAAAGCAATTAAAACCCTTTCGCGAATAACCAAATTCATGCATTATAACACATCGAAAGAAACGTCGTCTGGAAATTGCATTTTGTGCAAAATTTTCACAATTTACTGTGAGACCAAGTGTAACATATATTCACTTTTTTGTTTTTTACATACAGCGTAATATTTTTAATTTACCAAGTAAACTGTAATGCCTAAATTTCAAAGACTCTGTGTGACTCTGTGCAGTCGAGTTGGAGATTCGATTATATTACGAATCGCAGACGCAAATATAGTTCGCGATCGGCGATTAATCTCGGCGGTGGACATCTGATTAATTGCCGCATTTGCGTAATTAATAATTTACATCGGTGTTACGTGATTTATTGCGTTTCTCGCGAATCGCGCTTTTTATCGTCATTTATCCCCTGATTTTCGTAGTTTCGCGCTCTCCATTTGAGAATGAGCCGGAGATCGAGCGCAAAACGATCTCACATAGAGATCGTGATGTAACCCGCGAGTGCGCGACGTTTCTCTCGAAACAGTGACGCGAAATCTTCGCGCGGGGGTGAATGCTGCTGAATCGGCGGATGACAAGAGGTACTCGTCCACTTTTTTCTACCCGACGATCAGTACCTATATGCCGTGAAACCGGATAATGCTCGTCTCGTTTTTACCGCTTTTTCGTGACTTTATTACGGCTTTATTGTTCCACGTGCGATGGGGAAACGACGTAACGACGCTTGCGTGATGTACAGCAACGTCAATTTGCCGCAACAACTGCGATTTGTAAATTAATCATAATTTTCGTTTGGGAGAAGGGGGAAGCAATAAAAAAAAGATCTATCTGCGCGCGATTACGATAATAGGCAAATATCTTCATTGCGCGTATCGCAAAAGCTGCGGTTTATCGATGTAGCGGGGTTAATCTGACTTCTTCGCGAACGAAGTTCTGGCACGTGGGCGATGCTATTTCGCGGCGGCTATGCCGGAAGAGCGACAGGGAATGTGGACACAAGAGTTGAAGAGATAGAGAGAGAGAGAGAGAGAGAGAGAGAGAGAGAAAGAGAAGAAGGAAGAGGGAGAACAGCATGTCCCAGATAACTCCTTGTAATATCTTTGTAACGTTAACGTCGTCATTATACGTCACGTTATACGCGCTCGAGAAGAGAAGTTTCGAATACCGCGCGCACCTTTCGTCATCAATTCCCACTCGACACAACGGCGTATAAAAATTGTTCGATGCAATTAAAAGTGAATAAATGAATAAACTCAGGAGAGTTCATATGGAATACAAATGTAAAAGTGCATTATTTTCGCAGAAGCTAAAGATACGTGCGTGCACACGTATATATCGCGTTGAAACTCTTCTAAATATATAAAAAAAAAAAAAATTAATACAAGTATAGAAAAATGAAATTTATACATAATTTTATAATAATTTCGCATATTCGTATCTACGTAGACGGGAATAAAATTGTCGCTCGCGCGTAAAATACATTAAAGACAAAGTAAAGATTTTAAAATATTAAAGGAAAATTGTGTTACTTTTTTTTTGTAAGAGAAAATTGTATTATTATTTAAGTGAATAATTCTCGTTATCTCTCGGGTCCTTTTTCAATTTAAATTGAATAATTGGTCCTCGATATGCGTTTCTCTTGGGAGGACAGAATATCAACTTTATATTGCCAAATCGAGCAGCTACAACGATCACACACCCACAAAGTGCACTCACGTTCACTAAATCCTTAATGAATTTCAATTATCGACATTCAGAACTCATTTATAATGCTGAATATGACTTGATGACAGGTTCATCGCAGGCCCCGACAAAATGTATTTTTTGTTTACAAGTTTTTTGATAAGAGCGTCATTGCACTTAAACTTCGCACGCAAACGTTATCTTTTTTTATTCTTCTTAAAATTTTCATTGATATAAAATATTGGCTGTGATACGGTATGACCCAACCCAAAGTTCAGTGGTGACACTGCACATGATGAAAGACTATACTATAATCGTAAAAAACGCTTTTTTTACACGTTCTTTCAAGATGGCGGCTTGAATGTCTGACCGACAAAAAATTCTTTCACATTTGTTTTCAGCGACTAAAAATACACAAAGATACCAAGTTTCACAAAGATCGAAGCGGAAGTAGCTAATGCGCAATTTTATTAAATTCAGAAACTTGAAATTGTTATATTTTCTAAACTAAAGCTGTGTCTCCCGCAAAATTTTTGTGGAGAATTACTCGGTACGACTTCTCTTACAACATATCTAAAGCGCAACAAAAATGAGCGAAAAATCGATGAGATGTGACGTACAATGCATATTTTCCTCTCAGTATTCGCTCGCTTATATCTTCAGTGTCTTTAATATGCCGAAATTAAAACTTGACATATATGTTTCTTGTGTAACAGTCTTTCATCATGTGCAGCGTCATTACTGAACTTCGGTTGGGTTCATACCGTACCATATCCAAAATATTGTCTTTCTTTAAATTTTTACGTTAAAAGCGAACGTTTTATTAAAGACTGTGTCGTATCTTGTAAATGTGATCTGTGTTTACTTAAAGTTGATCACAATATTATTTAATTCTAAATAATACAAGATATATTACTTTAATAAAGTAACAATTTTGCATTGTATAATATTTTTGCGCAGTTTTGTTGTTCTCGTGCCGCTTACTATGTGCAAGTATCGTTATCACGCGTTTGAGATCAAAGCGGCGTCGGGTTTCACATCGCCCAAATCTGAATCGACGCTAACGATAGACCGGATGCGCAGAGCTGCCTTGAACGATGTCGTCTCGAAGAACATCACTATGGTTCTCGAGAACCTGCTGATGAACTACGAAAACAGTCAGTTGCCCACGCACGGTAAAGGTAAGAAGATCAGATTTCTTCCCTCTTTCATACGTATAGTTGCGATCTCTCGTAAAGTCTCGTTGATAATGTAACTCATCATCAAAAATAATTGGGATAATATGCAAGTGAGAATATATTGTGCCTTCGAAAATTATTTAACAAATTGAATTTAAATAATAAATTTGCATCTATACAATGTTGGCACTAATGTATCACAAGGCGCATTGTGAACTGCGGTCGCTTCATCGTGTGCATATTATGTCCTGCATTCGCGCTAATCTCAGCACATCGTACGGCGGAAAATAATATCGCCGGATAATTGGATTCCGAAGAGTCTAGGAAGATCGTATACGGTGGTCTAACCGCATTAATTGCCGACCAATAATAGGCGCACAAGCTACAATGCGGATTAGGAGGACACTGGTCTGAGATATACATTGCAAATTTAAATAAAAATTAAAATATTATGTATCTGAGATTTTATCCCAATATTTTGTTTGAATGTTATGTTATATATTCGACAAAGACCGTTTGTCACAAATAGTCATCGATTTTTTTTTTTTTACATAGCGATATGTTCTAAACTTTCCCCAAATATACTGCTATTGACACATTCCATAAATCACGTCAAAGTCAGTTTTGATATTAGTCATTCCGCATTTTTTCCAGGCGTGCCCACAGTGGTGAAGACCAATATTTTAATTAGAAGTATGGGTCCGGTGTCCGAGCTTGACATGGTGAGATTCGAAAACTTTTTCAAAGAAAATAAGAAAAGTGAAACATTTACATGCGTATATAAACGAAAAAGTTACATTATATAGAGTAGAACAAAGCTAGTAGTAATAGTTGAGTCTAGAGGCAAGTTGAGATTTGCGAATATTTAACCGAAATGCCTAAGGAGATATTGATGCCTGCGTAAAAAAGCGCAGAAACGTAAATTTTTTTGTTTTTCTGCAAAAATAAAATTATTGGATGTCTGTTTTTTATGGATCTACATAATAATTAGTAAAAACTAAGAAAGTTTTTTTAATATAAGTCATTAAGGTATTTATTAACTTTAATGTTCATGTTGCTATTTTATTTACGGTTTTTTAATTACAAAAAACAATATTTTACCAAACATCAATATTGGGCTAGTTGGGTCACAAAGTGGTTCTAAAGTTCAACTGTTTCTGACTACATTGTTGTTTTGATTTTAATAAGTTACTTTTTATCTTTCACTAGCACAACACAGGCGCGCGCTACGCGCACGCTATTGTTGTTTTTATTTAACGTGTTGTCAGTGAACACAACCTGTCACCGCGATGACAGATATAGTATATATAGTACGTCTTATAAACCATATAATACATATGAGAAATGTCAGAAATAACGCATGAAAATCAAACTCAAAAAATAGTGAGAGAGAGAAGTGGAAAA
>NW_018020584.1:4446847-4454206 GCF_002006095.1 Pseudomyrmex gracilis | reverse complement strand
TAGCGCGCGAAGCGCGGCGGGCAGTCTTACGCGCGTAAGACAGCCCGATGCATGCTTATTCGCGGATCTTTGTTAATTAAAATCTCAGTAACTATTGCGAATCTAGCAAAATGGTATAGGACTTTTCACCTCAGTTGTATTCCTTCTATCTGCCTACGAGAGATGTTAAACCAATTCTGGGACACCCTGTATATATATATATATATATATATACCGTAATTATGTGACCGAAGTCAGTACAACACCGCCGCGGTCGCGCGGCCGAGGTCAGTGACCGCTCCCCCCCACCAAGGCCGCGCGGCCGAGGTCAATGACCCCGCCAAGGCCGCGCGGCCGAGGTTAGTGACCCCGCCAAATTCGCGCGGCGGAGATCAGTGACATTACTGTAGTATGTATATAATACATATAATACAATATAAAGTATAAGATTATAAATATATAATAAATTATATGTATAATATGTATTATTTAATGTTATATATAATATAAATTACACAGTCACGTTATTTTCACGTGTTGTTTTTCTACTCTTTCCTGTCACGTGACTTTAGTTACGTTTTTAATTTTCTCTACATATACGACGAACTGTCTCAAAATCCCTTTTCATTATTTACTCTCTCGATCTTACCGATTCGATTCGACTCGATCAACCAACCAACCAATCGGCAACGCGGAAAAGAGGCAACAATAGGTGCGATATATTCGACTCCAAACGCGCACTTCTCGGTCCAAATGCCTTTTTGACTTTTTGTATATAGATAGATAGAATTGCTAACATATTTACGATATTTCAAGTTTAATTTTATCATAAAACGTTGAGTTTTTTAAGTTTCATTTTAATTTTTGTTAAAGCATTTTACATATAAATTACGTATTTTATAAATAAAAGATAAAACCTTTGAATAAAGATTTTATTAATACAAAAACTTAAGATAAAGATTTGATTAATACAAAATTCTATTGTTTTTCAACCCTTTTGCTCCGAAGAACATATATGTATGCCCTCGAAGAATGGATATTCAGATACGAAGAGCGTATATATACGTCCCCGTACCATGTATATTACTATATTATTTTATTTCACGAGTATTTATAGAACAGAAAACGCAATTGTGTCAATTGTCAGCATCGCGAGTTTGTCAGCTACGCGTTCTATCCACAGCAATTATATTTTGTCACAAGCGCACTGGAGAAAAAGGGTTAAAATAATATATAACTCTTGTTAAACAATTACATATATACGTTCGTCTCTTATTTCTCGGGATGGCTCAACACGTCCCGTACATTGAAATGGAATAGATTGGATCACTCTGACTTTTTTCATTCAACATTTTTACTTACGTACGCAATATTTTAAGAATCTATGAGTGCTTACTTCTTGAGCTAGATAAATATGCTATCTTTGAATTCTCATTAATTTATCATAATTGTGTGAGAAAATTTATAATTGTTCGAATAAAAAAGGTGACTCAACTAAGCCCTTCCTGTCACCCTATTGTGCATTTTTATATTCTATTGATTGATTATCGGCGTATTCCACTGCTTGATAATTATCGTTTGATGCATTCTCGCTCTCGAGAACGCATCTCACGCGTCTCTCTTGAAAATCTTTTCGCCAGGATTACTCCATGGATTGCTACTTCCGGCAGTCGTGGCGCGACTCGCGACTGAGTTTTCTGGATCCGAGTCCCGGAATCAAGTCCCTCAGCCTCAGCATCAAAATGCTCGAGAGAATTTGGCGTCCCGATACGTATTTCTACAACGGCAAGCACAGTTACGTGCATACGATCACCGTGCCGAACAAATTGCTAAGGATCTCCCAGCACGGCGACATATTGTACTCCATGAGGTTTGTTTGCGCGTGAATTTACAATATCGATTCACACCTAACAAATCGAATTCGATAAGACTCTTCATACGCGCGAGATTCGCATTTCTATCATTTTGCTCAAATAAATAAATTTAACTTCATGAACTTGCCGATATTTCGCTCTTTTCGCGAAGTGATCTCTCGCTCATCGCTCAAGTCAAATAAAACATTTTATTTATCGAACTTTTAAAATTTTAATATTTAATTTATTCTATTATACATATTTTTATATACTGCTTTATAGGGAAGTCTTTTAATATAATTTTAAGTGTAATATTTTGTGTTCATTGTATTTTTTTAAGTGTTGTCTTTCAAAATCTGTGCAGGCTCACTATCAAAGCTAAGTGTCCTATGGAACTGAGGAACTTCCCCATGGATCGTCAATTCTGTCCGTTGATAATCGGAAGCTGTGCGTATTAATTCTCTCGAGCGCATCCAACCAGTAAACCTCTATTTCCGGTTTTTTTTGTGTCGCACTTTCCAAATTGTTCGAAAAGATCGTTTGATACCGCGTCGGTCCAAACTCATCTCAACGGGATCGAATTCGAAATCAAAACAAATAACACTCGATCCGCATGCTGTCGCGTGTCACGTCGCGTTACTCCTCGTGCGCATAACGTTCGCCGATATTACTCCTCACGCGACGGGCGTGCGCGAGCGCCGGAGTTATGATCGCAATAAATTCGATATATTCCTTTAAGTACCGTTTTGATTTTTAATACAACAGGCGGTGCCTGTATGTGTGACAGTACGACCGTCTTATTTGTACAACAGCTGTCACATCGAGATCTACGATGCGACACAATGTCGGAAATTTGTTATCATATAAGCGCGCCGCGGGGCGAAATCAAAATCCGCGTGATTTAAGATTAGCGTTGTACCCGACACATTCGGGTCTTTTTTTTTTTTTTTTTTTGCAGAAACAATACGCGCGGGAATAATGCAATCCCGAGGATATGTATACATTATAGATATATCCGAAAGTGTATCGGACGGATTCTGTCTTGTGTTTTCAAGGTTTGAGTGATAAAAAATAAATAACGCAATATTCGGAACACACTTCCGAGAATTTTAGTACTTTGTCAGAGTAATCTCGTTTTGTTTCTACGTGCTGCAGATGCGTACACGTCGGGACAATTGATTTACGAGTGGCAGGAAGGCTTATCGGTGAACTTCGTGCCTGGAATGGCACTTTCGCAATTCGACTTAATGGGCTCGCCGTATAGAAATCTCACGTATGTTCGTCGCGAGGGCGAATTCTCCGTGCTGCAGGTGTCTTTCAATCTTCAACGGCATACCGGCTACTTTCTAATACAAGTAAGAACGCAAAAGCGCTCGTTGCGAATTAAACGTCGAATTAAACGTAATAATTTTGTCTCTCTTTCAACACGGTGCAAACGAAGTATAAAAATATGAGCAACGCGAAGCTTTTGTTACATCGGCAGGTTTACGTACCCTGCGTTTTAATAGTCGTGCTGAGTTGGGTGTCTTTTTGGATTCATCGCGAGGCGACGAGCGATCGAGTGGGTTTAGGTACGTTCCTCTTCCGAAAATTTATTCACATCTGTGAAGCATCTTCAACATTTTTGAAATTTCTTTTGAATTTTAATATATGCGGTTTATATATATATTTATCATTTATCTTTTTTGTATTCAGACGTGAATTAATCCCACACAATTATTTTTTAATCCTTAAAGATTATTGTGGATAAAATTTTACCCCGTGCAAATTTTGTTTTGATGTTATCAAAAATAACGCATCCACTGGCAACACAATTTTATGAGCATTGTTCACACAATCAGACTTTTTTTGACGACATCGTTTATTTTTAAAATGAAAAAAATATATACTGGAGTGGAATTTTATCCATGAGAGCACTAACGTGACTTTGTACAATAGCTTTTAAGGATTAGATCTAGTGCATTGACAATTTGTAAATATTTACCGATTTGAATAGTTATATAAGTCTTTCATGGAGAATCAGTATGTATTTCACTAATTTATTCAGTTTAAGCACTTTTACTGTGCGAATCAATACTTATTTACTGGATCAATCAGTAAATATGAATATACTTCTAAAATAATTTATTAAATAAAAAATTTTTTATTTTTATATTATATATAATTAATGTCTTCCAGTAAGTTTTCTTCATTATTCTTTACGTTCGAACCGGCCCAGTGGTCTCGCTTGAGTGCGAAGGCTGCGAGCGAGAGGTCCCGAATTCGAATCCACATTGTCGGACTTTTCCGGGCCGGTCTCTTTCAAGTTGAGTTCATCGATTGAAAAAATCGAACTGAATCGAGCCCTCCAATCAGTTTGAATTGATTGTGGGAGATGTGGAAGAAAAATGTAAAAAAATACTGTAGTAACCCCCCTGAGGAAAATCAATAAAAATTTCGTTATTCTTTACGTTGTCCTAATGTTAATTCGTAGAAAAAAAAATCTATCTTGCGCCAGGAATCATTTCGACTGGACTTGAACTAGAAACCCTCTTTGATTGTCAAGTGGACTCTCTCAATCAATTCAGCCATTGAAACTTTCAAGAGCAATTATTGCAGATTTAATATATTAATGGAATTCAGTGAAATTGTTACTGATTCTCAATGAAACTATTCGTCACTAAATCAATCAGCGAAATTAATTGATTATCGGTGAAACTAATCTGTCACCAAATCAATCAGTAAAATTTTTATCGATTCATCTCTAAAAGAGGCATTCTTTCACTTCGAATCAGTGATATTGTCATTGATTTCAAATGAAATTTTTTGTCACTGAATTGATTAGTGAAATTTAAAAACTGATTTTACTTAAAAAAGATTAATATTCTTAACTTACGTACGGAAAGTTTATATTGTTTTTCTCACACTTTCCTTTACAAAAATTTTATAGGCACCCATATATACGGTATCGCGGTATCGCGCAACGAGATATCCAAATAACACTGCCAAATATATTTTGCAGGTATCACCACCGTCTTGACGCTATCAACGATAAGCCTCGATTCCAGAACGGATCTGCCAAAAGTTAGATACGCCACCGCTCTGGATTGGTTTCTCCTGATGAGTTTCGGTTACTGCATCGCCACCCTCTTGGAGTTCGCTGGTGTTCATTACTTTACGAAGGTGACAACTGTGATTCTGCGTATCTCGCAATGTTTCATCTCTGTTCAACAGTTTCCTCGCTTTGCAGCGGAAATCTTACATCTCGAGAAGTTACGGGATATCTGAGAGGGGAGAGGGGAAACAGGGGAAAGAAAGATGGATTAGAATTTAATTAATAGATTGGATGTCGACGTTTTTTTTTGTGTTAAACTTTTTTTTCCAAAATATGCGTCGAAGAGTTTACAATTTACATACGTACTTGTTCGTTTTTTTTTTTTTTTTTTTTTTTATTAACAATCATAGGTCGGTAGTGGCGAGATTCCGTTGGAGGAAGAAGAATGGGAGGAGTGGGAAGGCATCGCGAACGAAGAATTCGAAGATAGACTTCGCACGATGATCTCTTGCAGTCCTCAAACCGTTCATCCCGAGGTCATCGACACAAATACCAGAAAACGTGGCTCTCTCATGTCCGCGTTGTACAGCGTTAGTTGAACTACATAATATCGTTTCAATTTATTGATTTTTAAAATTTTGACAATTTTCCTCTTAGAGTTGATCGCCTCTTGTCATCAATTGAAATTTGATACTTTCAGCAGGATGGTGTCACGTACGAAAAAGATTCGTGTCGTTCGATTACCGTCGCCGTCTCCTCGAAACCGTCGACGATGGAACGACAAACACAAACCGAACTCGTTCTACCGATTTGGCGGCAATTTTTCTATTGCCTAGCGGGCGATGAGACTTTTAGGTATTGTTACATTTTTATAAAAAAAAAAAAAAAAAAACCAATCTCTAAGAAAACTCAGCTACTCAATTTCACATGTAATTTTCTCTTTTTAATTTTATATATTTTATTACAATTTTTTTTCTGCATACTTTTTTTTGTTTTTATATATATTTTTTTTTGTATTTGCTGTTTACCGATTAATTGACACACAGGCGTCGTCGGCAACGGGAAGCCGCCAGCAATTATCGCAAATGCGGCGATCGTATATCGAGACACATCAACAGCGTGTCTTATATCGACAGAGTGGCGCGAATAGTTTTTCCCGCGTCTTTCGGCCTGCTTAACGTTTGCTACTGGGTCGTTTACGTAACCTATCAAGAAGAATTTAAGTGGCAGGACCCACCGATCGGATCAATCACGCCAATCTCTCATTAACAAGATAATAACAATATGCAATGCACGCGCGGATAATGTATAATCGTCGTAATAAAAAATAAAAAAATAAAAACATTCACATATTTATCGTTTCAGAATTTCAATTTAAATTTCGATAGATGGCTATTTCCAGTTCTTATCCTTCAAAGGCTATGGTCTCTTTCTATCCTCATCTCTTTAATATAATACACATAATCCTTTGCATGCGTGATCGCATGACGAATGTGTAGAACGAAGCGATCTTCGCAATAGTGACTGTTAGTTTTTGTATTTTATCAATAGCGTTTTTGACCGCTTTACTGATTGAATCGCTCTTGGAAGCAATTAATGACGTCACTTTGGCAAATCAATAGGTTAGATTTGCCAAATTGACGTCATTGAACGCTCCCGAGCGGTTGCTTGGCTTTATTGGGCATTTAAACGCTCCGAGAGCAATTCAATTCCTACGGATCGAAAATGCTATAACATCAACGGGCGTATAATTATTTTCTGTCCGCGCGTCTGATTGGTCCTCGATGTGAATAAGGAAAAATGCGATAACCAATCATTCACGCATGTTATTTCCGGATGACGCGGAGGCAAGTTGCCACGTAAAGAACAACGAGAAGCGACGACCAATCAGTTCCCGAGTTTCGGTTGTCAAAGAGGGAGGTGATTGGTGGCTTTATATCGCGTAGACCGTTTCTTGCTACGGAACGACATAGCCGATCGACTGAAAACTGTATAAATCGGGAACGGAAGTGTCGGAATATATCGGTATCATCATCATTTGTGGTAGAATTTCATCCTATTTCTATGTGAGTATATATTCGACGACAATTTGATTGGAGAAGTAACGAGTAGTTTCTCAATTATAACCTCTAATGTCAACGATGCATACTTGATTTTCGGAAAGTTGGCAGGTCTGGCAAGTCCGACGCTTTAATGTGATATTTTGAGAAAAATTAAAAATTCTCTTGCTTAAGTTTATGTTCGTAAGAATACAAACGGTCCATTGCGAAGTGTCCATGTGCTTGTCTAACATGTATACAACCTTGCGTTGCTTTGAGTTTTCGCCGTGCTACGATCACAGACAGTGTTCCGATATTGGAGAGGCTGTACGCGCATGCGCGGCGTTTATAACGTCACAAAAGTATCTAAAACAAGTAATATGGGGTACTGTCACTGGAACCGATTATTTCATTTAAAATTTTTAAAAAAATGTAAATATAAAGGTGACACACG
>NW_018020584.1:4404331-4446136 GCF_002006095.1 Pseudomyrmex gracilis | reverse complement strand
AAAAAAAAAAAAAAAAACATCAGTTTCTAATATGTTCTATTGCAGACATTAAATAGTAAAAAGTTGATTGTTTTATTTAATTTTTTCAATAGTGAGAAGATGTCAGACAATGAAGGAATGGTTTACGAAGAGGATGGTGACATCCAAGATGAAGGTACAACGGAAATAGAATATCTTGAGTCTGAGATGCAAGAAATCAAACCTGTGTATGTGAAAGAAGAACATAACGAGAAAAGATACTCACTAGGAGAGAGAACAAAAAAAACAGACAAGTCTCTAACAAAAGACACAACACAAAAAAACCGTTTTATTCCTATACGACCAAAACCTTATCCTAGTGCTCTGATAATCAAGCAACAGACAGGTGAAGATTTATCCGCAACCAGTGTACCTGTGTTGCCACATCACATTATCGTAACTATCCCCAGCAAGGATAAAACACAATATATCTTCCCTACTAATGTTAGCCTCAATAAGAACATCAATGAGAAGACAATTAAATTGAATGGTGACACTAAAATTGTTCCAGTAAAGACCAGAGTTCAAACTAATGAGAAAGTAATCAAAAAGTCATGTCAAAGCATTGCAACAAATAAAGTTGTACATAATGTTAATAAGGCATCACCAGTATCTAGTAAGGACAGCATTGAATTATTTTTTGAGAGTATGGCACAAAGTGTGTTAAATCTGCCTCAGAGAGTACAAGCAAACATTAAAATGAAAATCTGTCAAGTAGTCACCATGGCAGAGATCAAGTATAGTAATAATAACAAAACAAAATCAAGACCTACTTAAACTTAAAAAATGTGTAATTAAGCTTGCAATGCAATCTCGCAATACAGCGCGAAAAAAAACATCGTAGGCTTTAGTTATTAACTGAAGATCATTACTAATCTTATTTCAAGTTAAAAATTGTATTAGAGTTAAAAACATTATCATATTTAAATTAAATACATTTGTTAAATATAAATATTTGTTAAAAATAATATTTATAGCAATAATAAACAATAAGTTTATAAATCAATATCAAATAAGATCTTGAGTCGTATCATAGTTTATTTTTAATAAAAGTTTTCATATTGAATTAAATTGTTGTCTTTTACATGTAAATGACATACGTTTTTGTTCCTACGTGTTTTATCTATGGTCTGCTGTTTCGGTCTCGACGTACGCAAATTGCAATAGCACGTAGACATTAAAACAATGAGAAACGATCTGTGTATATTGACGAACAACGTAAAGAAGTATAGGATTTATTATAATTGTATATGTAATCACAATTGTGTGTGTTATGTGTAATATATTTTAAGTCGTACAATATTTCTATGAATTTCGATTTTTAAATATATATGGCCCGCTCATATAAAAAGCATATTGTATAAATAAATTAGATATATTTAAAGAAAGTTTTGTTTGCGAACAATTGTGAATGGATGATGTTGAATTTCGTCAAATTGTAATAACAGAATAAAAATAGAAAAAGAGTAAAAGTTCCAACAATGTGATATTTCTAAAATTATTACATAATTTTAGAATTATTTTATAATAACTTCAAAAATATCAAATTGTTGGTATGTGTATTGTATATATATGTACGCACTATCACAAAAAATATAGAAAATCACATTTTAGTATATAAAAAAATTAACATAGAAACGAGTTGATTACTTCGAGTGATATCAAAGTTTTGGTAGTCGCGCATCATAAGTTATGTAATAAAGGGTAAGACACACACATATCTCCATATATACCTGTAATAAAACTCAAAAATACATAAATTTATATCTAAAGCTTAAAAAACCTAAGGTTAAAAAAAGAAATGCTACCTCTCACAGCCTCGAATTTTCCCTTGACTTTTTAAAAATGAAAAGAAATGTATTTTTGCTTTTTTTTTTAATAATTGTGAACATATTAAATTTTGCGTTACGTGTATATTAAATTTTATTAAATATTAAATTTTACGTTATGTGTATAAATTTCTGAACAAGCTAAACAGAGTGACTTCAATCGAACATTCATTGCTTCGTAAAGATTAACTATGAACTATGTGAGTGGTAGGCTGAGGATTGATTTATATATCTAAGAACAAAGTAAACTAAACTCATTAGATTGTTATCCTATTTAAGTCACAAACACACGTTGATACGCGCATAAAATTCACAAAAAAGCCTCGATAAAATAATGCTTCCTCAATATAAGTAATTGTAAACAAAAAGTTACTCCAAAACACGATACGTTAAAATAAGAATAACACTAATTGTCCAGATTTTGTTAGTTGGTCAAACTGAGTTTTAAGTTGCGCATATTTTTGCTTTCTCATATTTATTACAGATATATCATGACATTAGCGCGTTGAAGATAGAGCATATCCATTTATAATGCATACACAATCACTCCCAATATGTCACGATGTTCTATCTAAATGACTAATGGCTCGTGCACATACAATATAATATGTAAATTGCGGTATGCCGTTAATACTACTAAAGTAACAAAGCGTGATGCCATATTTCTCTTCACTTGTTTTATCATATGTCTGCCGATATTGTTATGTGAGATGGGGTACGTCTTTTTTGTGAATCTAATCACTTTGAGCATATTATGTCTACTTGGAATGGATCTCGGAACGAATCTTTTTTTTTTTTTTCGTCTAGTAGTCGCTGTTGGAAAGAAAGTCCTTCAATACGTATGAAAAATTTAATACACGCAGACTACTTTCGTCTTTTGCTATGAATAATATATTAATTAAATATGGTATAACAAGATATATCTGCAAAGCAAACTAAAAGAAAACCAATAGTTCACTTCTTGAATTTCTTGGATTGTTCGTTACTCTTGCACCAGCTCTTGTCGCAAATTTGTTGGATATAGCCTTTACGATCATTTAAAATGTATCTAAGTACTTTTTTTTTTGTTTTGGAAGATCGTACCCAAACCTTGATCTCTATATAATAAATTTTCATATATATCTTTTGGACATCTTATTTATTAATATAGATAAATTTTTACACGTATATAAGTCTTTTTATCTTTGTAAAAAGAAATATATACAGATGTAAAAATCGTAATATAAGATATTCACTCGGTAATTATCGGTGTTACAATTTTGCGTGTGTTTCACTTTGGTAAACGTATTTGTGCTTCTCTAACGAGTTTGTGTCCTTGCCAAAGCATATCTGCTCACTGTAAAAAGTTAAATACGAAAGCACTGTGCTTGTACGAGTGAGAGATA
This sequence comes from Pseudomyrmex gracilis, assembly GCF_002006095.1. Taxonomy (NCBI): domain Eukaryota; kingdom Metazoa; phylum Arthropoda; class Insecta; order Hymenoptera; family Formicidae; genus Pseudomyrmex; species Pseudomyrmex gracilis. Next base: position 4,442,904 of record NW_018020584.1, on the reverse strand, counting down.
TCCGGATATAAATACAGAGACGAATCGCGAGCTGCTAATGAAAATATCCTGTAAAATAATTTATTTCAAACAAATGTAAATAATTTTTAGAGCCTGTGAATCCTGTTGCTAGTAAACATAACTAGAAATTGACAATTAATAATGACGTAATATATAATATAAAAAATTGATCAAAATTAACAAAACAATTGATATTGAATAATGAATATATTAAATATTAAAGCAATAATAATATATAAACGCAAACGTGAAAATATTCTGAACAAGACAAAAAGCAAAGATATAAAGCGTGTACGAACAATTTAAAGCAAGATCAACGTCGTGAAGCTTCCCTCGGTGGCGATACTACTGTCTCATAATTTGTATCCTTGTTATTTTTTCGTTTTTTTAAATATTTTTTTTGAATAAGTTTAAAAAGAAATGCAATACCAATGAAGGTAAAAGACATTAAAGGCGCAAAAGCCTCGTCTTCTCTTCGACACTATCGCAGAAAGCATTATATGCTAATTGTTCATTCTTCTTCCTTTTCGGCCTTCTCCACATCCTGTTTCTCCTCGCCCTCCGACGGATCGCCACTTTCGAATTTCGGACCCGGTGCTTCGTCACCTTCAAGAACGATTTCTTCTGGATCGGGCGCGCGCGGCAAGAAGTCCTCATCCGGATACATAGATTTAAATATGTTCTTAGCCTAGAAGTCAGACAACACAATTGTATATAAATTATTTAAAGTTATATAATTATTTAATTTATAATTATTATGTATATAATTATTTTTGCCTTTTTTATGTCACATATACGTAGTGTATGCAATATATACCTGATTTACAGCAAAGTCAAAATCGAGTTCGAGATCTGGTCCGGAACAAAGGTGGATGTTACTTGGCGCGGAGTCGCTCAACTTAATGTCGCTCGCAGGTAAATTTAGATACAAAGACCACAACACTTGAGGTACTGGATATTCGATTTCTTCCTTTCCTCGTTGATCGCCATCCTAATATAAATAATTTAAAAAGAAATTGAAAAAAAATAATAAAGTATTCGACCAAAGTTCACTCAAAAGTGATAAAATATAGATTATTTTTCATGAAATTCACCTGAAGATGTCGTTTGTCAGGAGAGACTGTTTGAGTGTGAATATCAGAAGAACTACGTGCAGCGCTGGGATCGAGAGGCTCAGCTCTCAGGAACTTATTCACGACATATGCTAGATCCTCCTTGGCATTATTGGTGCGTTTGCATGTCATATGAACCATGACTAAGAAAAACAAGCGTTCTATAGAAGTCTGTGCAATTTTGAGATATGTGGTGCATTTTTGTTGTACGTACACAATCCTTGCGGACAAGCGTTGGTGGATGGTCCCAATTCAATTAGGGTGACAGGTTCTTGACCTGCTTCTTCCGGCGGGTAGTACAAAAGGGTTAAACTTTCTTTGTCGCCTTGCATAATCGACCTGATTTTAACAAAGCAATATTTTTGACATATTGTATACATACACACAACGATTAGCTCAACTATACAAAATTATAAAAAGAAATTACCTGTCAGTGATAAAAATTCCACGCGAAATTTGATTCTCTCCCTCGGAGGCTACGATTTCCGGTGGCAAGTGTCCTTGTCCTACAACTAAATGCTCCAAGGCCAATCTTTGTTTCCCAGTGATAATAGCTTTGCATTTGTCGTCGTTAACTATTACACCGTCCAACTGTCTTTTCAAGCAATAAACTCCACCGAAAACTGCACACAATCTGCACAGAAAAAAGTGAAAAGTATTATATCTGTAAATGATGGTAAAAAACACGTTTCTCCTTAAAAACTATTTCATACATTTCCGCATTAAAAACTGTACCTGCAGAAGCATTGAGGCAATTCACCGCTTCCGTACATAGGCCACAAGAATGGTGTATTTCCGTAACGTCCGAGACTATTGAGAAAATGTTTTGTACGATTAACGCCGTCCCTGCAGGATGTCTTTTCCGTCGCCATCGCAATAGCTTGTACGACATAATGCTGTACTATAGGCGTGAGATTTTTGGTATTTAGATATTCTAAGAACGTTTTATCACGAAAACCTGAAAATGGCAAAAAGTATGTATCATTAATAATTCAAAAGTAATAGAATAAACCCACGCTTATAACATCTTTTATAAAGTCGTATACCATCGAATTCTGGGCTATCGGCGCCTTGCTCCATGCAAGATGTTAATAGTTGCATTAACATTCTCTTCTCAACTACGCTGACTGTCTTATTGGCAAATACATCGGCTCGAGAGCAAGGAACTTGCGTAAGTTTGCCATCCATATAAGTGGCGACTCTGGAGACCGCGCGAAATTCGGCGTAACGCGCAATGTTGCTAGAAATCAATAGTTCTACTAATTCGCCACGGGCAAATAATAACTGCAATGAGAAAATGTCATCATATATATATGTGTGTATTTTAAAAATTATAAAAATCACGTATCTTTGTGCGCAAGTCTTACTTTAGGTGCCAAATCGATATTAAATCTTCTATATTCTTTTTTTATACGATCTATGCTCCATTGTTTAACGATTTCTTTCTTGTCAGCCTTGTCCTGATCAGTCTTTTCGGTGCCTTCGACGGCAGCGCTATCTCCAGAACCTTCGGTCTGGGTAACTTTTGAGGAAACATCAGGCAAATCTGCCTCTCTATATGAAAAAGAGACAAACTAGTCAGAAGAAAATATACAAAACATTTTAAAAGATTATTAAACAATTATTTTACGTGACTGATTCTCCTTACTTGAAAATATACCAGATTTCTTCAATGTTCTCAACTGTAGAATATTGATCACTAGCCTTCAAAAATTTTTCATCTGCCTCCAAATTGACATTTACATTTCTAGTATTATTTTTAGCTGCTTTTAGATCTTCCATCCATTTTTGTAAACCATCAAAATTGAACGTAGCCCAAAGTCCTCCATAATACTCATTGCTAAATAAAAAAAAAACACAAAATTTTATTTAATAATGCATTGATATTATTGTAACTATAAATACAAGTTCTCTTATCATATTTCCTGTAATAAAGTAAATTGCTTTATCTCTGACGTTATGATAATATTTCAATCAAAATATCTTTATTTTCACTTATCAGTAAGTAAATAAATACTTTGTTCATATAGATATAACTTTGACAAATAAAAAGTCTTGGTATTATTTTCAAATAAAATTTTAAAATTATTTGTTCATTAAATAGAAAATATTATTTAATGTTTTATTTTAAAATGTTTGCAGATAAAAATGCTAATGCTTGATATATTGCAATTATAATTCTTTTATTTAATATAAATGCTAATATTTCTCCTATATGACATTTCTATATTATATATATGTACATATGTTACATATTTCATATATGTATAATAAAATATTAATAATGAGTTTCAAGGCTCTTGAAAATCAAACAACGTGAAATTTTCGGTCAATGAGAGCCATACGCTGAATGTTTTTCGCGTATTTTTTATATGCATATATATATATATATATACACATATATGTTCGTGTAAATTTTTATACGAGAGTTTCGAATTAAAATTTCAATTCTTAAATTCATATAGGATGCTATATTTGCATCACATATATGAGAGACCTCGTATTGAAATTTCAATTTGAAACTCTCGTGTGCAAATTTACACGACATGTATGTATAAATGTGAACATACATGTATATATATATATATATAAAATACGCGATAAATATCCAGCGTACGGCACTCATTGACCGAAACTTTCACGTTATAAAATATTGAATTGCATTAATGTTGTTTGCTCAAGTATGCCGAACAAATCACGCGTATGTGAAAATAATTAACGGTACATCGGCAGTAAAGGAATTCAATGAAGACCCGGTGCCGGCTGGACAATTGAATATTACCTGTCTAGATGTAGAACCTTCTTGCCGATTCTGCTCGCTGCCGCGGCAACGATGGATTCGGTCATACCTGTCGAAAATCATGACAACAAACGGAATTATTAGCGTGAAACACCGTTTCCTGGTAGAAACGCGAGCAACTCTCTTTTTCATTTTTGATAAAAATCAATACCTGTTCCTACGACGACCACGTCGTACTCGGTTGGCAGATCGTCCTCCATGGTTGTAATGTCTCTATCTTGCAGCTGACTCGGACTTTACGGTTGATAATCGGCGCAAATACAACGAAACGACGACTCTGCGATATCGTGCGAAAAACGATTGCAAACCGATCAATTCATCTTTGTCAGTGCAATAGAACACTGACGAAATTCGCGTTAAAAGCGGCCCCACCCCGCACCACACAAGCTTTCACTCCAGCTCACTCCAGCTATCGCACGGCCCTTCACCCCTTTTTGCTCCAAGTTTGACAGAACGTGCAATACGCCAAGAGCAACGGTGGCGAACAAGGAGATTGCGACGTGGAGGGAGAGAGATCGTTAAATTCGCTGTCTTGCTCGTGACAGCCGGCTTATCTCGACCGTCGCGCGCTGACTGTTCCGCGGAACAACAGCGAAACACGCCGATGCTCAAGGACAATGCAGAGAGCAGAGAGAAATCTAATAGAGCCGACACGGAGTGACCTTACTGGTTATACATACTGTGGTTTGGTGCAAATGTTGGATCCAAGGACCGTGTTAAGCTAGTCCATACGCCGTTCTAAGAATTCCATGAGTGATTGACTTCTGAATGTACAGATGGCTCCAGGGATTGTTTGTATGTATAGATTATGCATATACACACGGCGTCAAAAATTCGCGGAGTAGGCGCGGGGATCGGAGGGCAAGCGGGGGGNGATTTAACAAATCCACAATGTAGTCGCGTATAACTAACGGCAAAAACGTGTTGAAATGTGTTCACACGTATTCACTTACACATTCGTATTTAGTTCATGCCAGGTACGAGGTCTTATAGAAGGCGCCACTAACGCTGGTACACGCAGTTTGGTGGCCCTGATCAGAAGCCAACTGTAATCTCAAGTCGTTACATTTCCAAGTTAACAAATACACAAATTTGTGTGTATAAAACATAATCAGTGAATTAAAAGTTGTGGATTTTCTCTACTGTAATTTTTAATAAAAACGCTTTGAGCAAAGTGCAAAGAGAATTATTAGAAAATGGTGAGCAGTTTGAAACCGGAATGCTCCTTTTCTTCATGGTATCCGATATTTGAAAAGGTTTCTTTGAAAGCCACGATTCTTCATATTCCTGACGAGATTTTGAAATATTTGGAGCATGACGCATTTGTTCTGCCAGTAGAAGCGACACAAAGATTACCAGAGAATTCCGAGTGGGCCGACGGTTCACTGGTGATCGATGAGGAAAAGGTTAGTTTAAAATTTTTTTTTTTCTAGTCGCAAACACATGTGCACTATGATGGAATTCTATGATAGCTATGTAAAATTGTTTTTAACGTTGTAGGAAGCGGAGTATCAACCAACGTTTCCGGAATTCAGTAAAAAAATACAAGATGTGTTAGATGAGTACGATGCAGTATTTGTCAAAACCAATTGGAGCTCACCTGTGGTAAAACTTTTTTGTTGCACAGTTGCCATGTAGCAATATAATAATTTATATTTTTATTTGCATGTGCAATTTTTTGTGCACAGGATGCAACATGGGTTGCGCCAACAAAGACTCTCCGATGTAAAACATTAGAAGAAATCTATTTACTATTGAAAAGCTCCGATAGAATCGCCAAAGATTTGACCACGGTGAAATCCTTAAAAGAAAGTGAACATTCTTTGAAGTCTTGTCTAGTATTGAAACAATGGCGAGATATCAATCCTTTCACAGAATTTCGCTGCTTTGTTATGAACAATGAGCTTATTGGTAATTCATCAACTCGGTTTTATTTTTCTTGTTCAACTACTAAATTTTATTTAATATAATCAACTGCCTCCGTTTTTTTCTGTCTGCTGTTACAAAGTTCAACTTTTGTGATAACAAATTGCGTCTTATGCAGCTATAAGTCAGAGGGATATATCGCAATACCACAGTTCCAACGAGTCAGAAAAATATAGTATACAGACAGACATCAAGAGCTTGTTTTCGGAGTACATCAAAGGCAGATTTCCGTTAAGTAATTGTAAGCATTGTGCTAAAGATCAAGTAATTGTGGTGTATTTGTATGATCGTATTTAGTTGTGGAGTTTGTCTCTCTTGCAGATTCCTTCGATGTCGTGCGACGTAAAAAAGATAGAGTGAAGATCGTTGATTTTGGTCCGATAGACGAGTCGTCCACGAAGGATACGCTCTTCACGTATGAGGAATTACAAAATCATATCGATGAAACGCCCGAGTTTCGATTTATTGCGGAGGAAATCGGCATTCAACCGAAGCCCCCTACGCACGTCTGCGTTCCGCAAGAGATCAGCGAATTTCTTCAATCGAGTGATAACGTCTCATTGTTGGACGCTATTCGAAGAGTACGTTTTTCAATTTGTTAGAGAAATACACGCTTGCAAATTTTTTTGTTTTATGACAAATTTGATATTCTGTTTTCTTGTTTTTTTGTTTTGCAGGAGGTGGAAAGTCAACGGAAAGAGCATGAGAAAGAAAATGCCGACGGTTTAGAAAGTACGTGATGTATATACAACGATAATAAACAGTTTTTCTTACATATGAACAGTCGGTTATAACTTTGTTACATATACAAGGAATGCGGAACTTAGAGAGAAGAGAAATGTAAGTTCTCGATTACACATTATACCTTTCTCAAGGAGAAACGAGACTAAGATCTATACTGTACGAATTAGTAAATATATACGATTATACACAACAAATGAATTCCCCTACTTGTTCACTTCTATATATTACATTTTAGCCCGTTTAAGTCCTAAGCTTTGAGATCATTCGGTTACATTAGTGCTAAAAGAAACAATCGAACTTGCTCGAATTATTTTTCAGAACGTCTGCTGCACAATTTCTCTCTATTTCGTTACGACATACGTTACAGGAGATTCTAAGTTACCTGTATGCAACATAGACCACAATTTGTCAGTTAACTTAAACTCGATTACTCTCTTACTCACGTTTTGGAACGCGACGCATTTGTGTTTCTGTGTATGTATGTGTGTGTATGTTAATGAATGTACACCGACAAGATGTTTAAATACAGAACTTTCACTTTTATTCTGCCAAGACCCTTCTTTCTATCATTACATTACATAAAACGATTAAAGGCTATCCTACCGCTTGAAAGAATTATCATAATATTGCAATATTTTTCGAGCCATCGGCCTTTTTTTTTTTTTTTAACCGAGCGACGTCCCTTATATAGAAAATATGTCTTGTGTTTATATACAATATGCAATCCTTAATACTTCAGTTTTGAAAAAGGATTCCCGATATATGTATCTTCGGACAAGTTAACACGCTGTACAGTCATATCCACGGAGTATTTTCATAGCTTTCTCTCTCCCTTTTTTCTCCTCCCTCGTCTTTTCTCACTTCACAGTCTTCAGAAAAAAAAACAAAATCCATAGGATCATCAGACAACACTACTGCTGTGCGATTTTACAAGTTTTCCATTAGTGGACCGCGCGCCTCAGTTACTAAGAGCCGAGCCCTGCTCTCGCAAGAAGATTCTGCAGCTTTTTGCATCGCATCTCGCACTTTGCAAAATTCTATTAAGTCTTAAACATAAAAAATAAATAATGTGTTAAATACTAATGATATTAAACTTTTTGTATTATAATATTAATTTCGCGTAAATTTAACTGCAACAGTAATGCAAAGATTACATATAGCTCTTATGTAACTAAACTAAAATCATATGTACATCCACATACTAGAGAATTAGTACAACAAAATAATTTTTCTCTACAGTGTTAAAAAGTTATATACATAAGAAAAAAATTAAAAAAAAAAAAAAAAACTTTTAAAACGTACGAAATAAAAAGTATTTTATAAGTACTGGACAAGCATTATTTCTAAATTTTATACAACATTAAAATAAATAATGCTATACGCGCTTTCTATCGTATATCTTTTTATCATATAAAATTTAATTATGCTACTACTTGATGAAAAAAAAAAAAAAAAAACAAAATATCTTATGTTGGTTTCACATTTTACACTAAATATCGACTGTTTAAGCTTACTCATTTCTTTCTATCTTAAGCCTTTGGGATTATAATTAACCAAAGCTTATGTTATTATTAATTAAAATAGTACGTGCAATACGATGAAAAAAGTTGCGAGATCGATTCGCGAAATGAAGCCCTATTTACAGAGTGTCCCTTTTTCTTACGAATAAAATATGGATTACTTCGTCGCTGCTTTGTTATACAGAAAACCTTTCCGCGTTTTTAGTTGCGATTGCAATTTGTGCATCAGTTCCTAATATATATATATATATGTATATATATATATATATATATACGCAAATCTCAGTCAAATCGGCTGGATTTTATCTGAAAGGTCAAGCATCTCTTTGTGTGACAAGTTCTATAAAAACTTCAAAGATTCTTTCTTTAAACAAAAAGATGGCAACAATTACTTGTAGCACAAAGACAGACAAAATATTTTTAAATTCACTTAAAATAATTTATATGTATACAATATTACATAATATTTATATATATATTTCAAATAAATAATATATATTATATAAATATACAAAATATACTATATATAATATATATTATATATTTTTTATTCGTGTTATATAATATACAATTGATACGATTAACTAGAATGGAGCGCTTGGTTCCTTCCATATAAAAACCTTTCAGTTTCATAACAGATTCCGGACATGCGTGCCCCTTCTCGCAAAAGGGGTTGTCCTTGCGCAGCGCGTCGCTTTTGAAAGAGACACTTGGTACAATGTTTTTTGTTTCTTACAGTGCGTATGTATGTATAGCAGTGTGTGTACCATCTAAGAATGTTCCCTTCGCAAAATGTGTTTTTGTTTCTCTTTCTCTCTCTATTTTATTTTATTGTTATGTACACAGAAGCACTTCTTTCTTTTCGCATCTTCAGAGATGACTGTACCTGATCTGTGTCCGTCTGCTCGTTATCAATTTTGCTTCGCGTTTCTCAAAATGTGCACTCGTTCCCTAGGTCTCTTGGCTTGACACAATCCGATCGCTCATTTATATTTCTGATTTGTGCTAAACGACATTAGTAGCTTAACGAATGTACGTTTTGCAGTATATGACCACTTGCTTGTTCCGCAGAGTCTTTTTCCTCCGGTATCTCGCTCATTTTTTCTTCCGCTCGCGTTTATATTTGCTCGCATATACCTTTTGCCCTTCTTCACTCTTACTATACGTCGCTCGTTTTCAATGATATCAAAGTGACGTACTAATTACTTCACGCGCACACACACACACACACACACACACACTCTTTCTTTCTCACTTCTGTTTTTTTTTTTATTTTTTTTATTTTATTTTATTTCTCTTTCGCATCTTCTTTCACTCTCTTTCACTCGCTCGCACGTTTTCTCTCGAATACTGGTAGAGTGTTGAGTGACAAAAACAGTAGTCTTAACAAACATACGATACAAAAACTCTTAAGTTAATCGCTTAACGGCCAGTATAAAGCGGGTTATTTATTTTACCATTTTTTTCCTCTCTTTCTCTCTCTCTCTCTCTGTCTCATTTCTTTTTTTCTTAAGTACCTGAAAAATCTAGCTTTGGAAAATCTTGTCTCTCGCTTCTCAAGTTGAGATCTAGAACCGGTGAGGTCTTGGTGAAATTTTTCAGTAACGCGTTTTACGCTCTCATTCAGGTTTTAATAAGTCAATAGTCTCTTCAATTGACGGATCTTCATCACCGAATCGAAAAAAAAAAAAAAAAGAATCACCAAAATCGCACCGATTTTGATTCTCACTTCTCAAACGCAATTCTTAAATATTCCCCCTTCTCTTTTTTCTCTCTTTCTCTTTCTTTCTCCCGCTCCATCCCTCAGAAAAGTCCGTCTCGAACTTTTTGCCTTAACGACGAAGACTATACATCCTTCTATGATAAATGCGATTGGTACGACTAAATTGAGTGGCGAAAGGCCAGACTATCACCGACGAATCGTGTGGCACACCCGCGGCGTGCGCGCGAGCTAGAAGTTTATCTCTCCTTCATGACGTCCCATTCAAAAAATACGCATCTTTATTGTAGTGCGAGACGTTTGCTCGAAATTTTATACACGCGAAAACACTTTGCTCTCACCGACAATCTCCTCGCATTTCCTTCTCTCTGCCGTCTCTTTTTCTCTTTTACGGCTTTTCTCTCCCCCTCCCCCCATCTCTCTTTCTCTCTAATATATACAGGAAGATAGAACACGTCTCTCTTTCTTTTACTTTTAGCACGGGAATAAATAGACTGAACTCTCTTACTCTCTTTCTCTCTCTCTCTCTCTCTCTCTCTCTCTCTCTCTCTCTCTATCTCTCTCTACTCACTTTATACAAATAGCTTTAGTGAAAACGCGCGAGTCTCTCTTTCCTTAAGATACACTCATGGTAAAACAAAGAAACAATTTAAAAGAGATCGTGGAAGAAAACGACGCCACATTATCGTAAATGTATATTTAAATGGTTCTTCTGGAAAAATAACATTATCGTGTTTCAACGAATTACAGAGGGATTCGGATAATGTCCACGGATTTTCAACAGTTTGTTAAAAAATTAAATTGTCAATTATACACTTTTTCCTGTCGGGAAATATATATATGTGTGTATGATCGTGCGATAATTAAATAAATGAAATAACATATAATCAATCTACGTTTTGCTTTACAACGCAAAATATAACTCCATAAAAACATAAATTTTTAATTGCAAGATGATTTAAAAAGTACGATTTACAAATAAACAAGACAAACAACTCGAATACATATTGTTAAGCTATACGAAACAAATATTATATTACTGCAGTAACAATGATATTTTACAAAAATGTATTTTCTTTTTTTTTTACCTACTTCTGCAGTCTTCGATACGGCGCATTAACATAAATATTGCTTAACATATTTTTCCATATATTAACTGTTGAATTATATTATAGTTCTTCGCTCGAATTTTCTCTTTTTTTTTCTCCTTCGAAAAATTTGCTGTTTTTCATTCATGTTTCTTCAGAAGCAATTTGAATCATATAAATAATCGCACAAAATAAACTGTAATCGAAATTATAAATTTAAAACCAAAAATTATTTTTTTTTAAATTGCGTAATTCATCTATAAATGTTCGCGTCACGAAATCAAAGAAATTCATCAGGATTGTCAGATATTGAAATCTTTATGTTCGTGATTTGTCAGATATTGAAATCTTTACGTTCTATTGCGAGAGATATGGATAGAGATATATAAATTTACGTGATAATCAAGATAAACTAGAAAAACATCAAGCGCACGAGGTAGGTATCTATTGCTCGTCCTTTAACTGAATGTAAAACCGAAGTAAATGTGAAAATACGCGATAGTTACATTTGTAGCGAAACGATTAAATCACATGTGTCTCACAGAAAAACAAAACGTGTTAATAATTTCATTCAGTATTGGCGTACGTGTAGAATGTGTAAATCAGAAAGAAATAGTGTAGTAAAAAACTTATTTCAATTATTAAAAAACACTACAATTACTAAAAATTACTATTACATATCAAATGTTACTCACGTAACAGTGTTATTACATTTTAGAGCTATACCAAAATGCAAAAATAATCAATAATCGAAGTAGCAAATAGAATTAATATCAATAATGAAGTTTTTTTCTTTGATCTTTGCTTGGTGCTAAGTAATCGGTTATATGTTTTTCTCTTAAATGTGTACATATCAATAGAGCGCGTCACTCATTTTATATTTTCAAAATATTTTTAATGTAGTATCATGTTATAAAGTTTTCTTATTTTTTAATCCTGTTAACATGCATGATTACTGAAAAAAAAATATCTATAGGAAAATAAGAAGAAACTACATCCTATGAAAAGAGAATAAAAAAAAAAAAAATAAATAAAAAAAAAAAAGAATCAACGAACTGATTTAATAATTGATGATTGATTTACACATTCTACACGCTTATACCCGCCTCTCACATACATCAATTCATTACTTGACGAAGCCTTCACTTTGGTTCATATCACGTAATGAAACACTATTCACAGGAACACGGTTACACACTTGGATTACCTGAAGCTACGATTTGTTTCTTACATAACATCGAAAGAGAACAGAAAAAAGAGAGAAAGAATAAATCTCGAGTTTTTTTCTATATGTATATATATGTATATATAAATATATACATATATACACATATATATATATGTGTAATATGTATTGTTTAATTATATGTATATATGTATATATTATATCGCGCGCGCCGGGTAAAAATTTGGAATGGATATTAGCGCCCGACGACGTTCATTACATCATAATTCATACAACGAAATATATTTGAGGATGAACTCATTCTCTCGCGCAGCCTGTCCCGTTCTCACACAATTCTTTTACATTGTTATACAAAGGTTCAGAGTCCATAGTAAAATTCTCCAGTCACTCTCACACATCTCACAACAGCACATGGAAATACGATATAAATTCTGTACTCATCTGAAACAAAGTGAAGCATTTTTGTACTAAAGTGCAGCGATATATATATATATATATGTATATTATATTATACCTTTTTTTTTTTTTATATAATGAATTATCTACGCAAATGTACAATCGTGGATTTTTACATGCACCATGACAAGGTATGGTCGGGCCGTACAACAGATAGCTATTAGAATAATCCGTAGAACGTGCTTATTGCTACTCTGTCTTGTCTCTTTCTTAATATGTCTCTATAATGTATGCAGTTGTGTTTGTTTCAACTCCCTCTCATTTTTTTGGTAGAAGGATCGTCTGAAGAGAATATGCCGAGAATTCACAGCAACAATTGTTTCTTTTCTTTTCTCTTACAAAGTTAGAGTTATTATATATAGATACAGAGATATATAAGCATTACACGAAAGGCAAAGACGATGAATTCCAAAGAGACTGCACACATCCCCGTTCACTATATCCTAAATTGTTTTTTTTTCTTTTTTTCAAAGAGGATTTCTATTATTATTTGTCTATTCAGTCTGACCACACCATGTTACAACGTGGAATATCTCTTCAGCACAATATACTGTATATATTATGCTGGTAAAGTTGAATTATATAAATTCAGGCTCTCTTCTCTTTAACTCTGCGAGGGATCTTTTTATCATTGATCGTTAATTGTGGTTTTGCTTATCTCTGTTATTTGTTTATCTTAATATGCTTCTCTTCTCTCTCCCTCTCTCTCTCTCTCTCTCTCTCTCTCTCTCTCTCTCTTTCTCTCTCTCTCACTCAACTGTTCCTCGCTGCAAAATTTTATCGACTTGACTAGAAGATTGCGTTTACTAAACGATTCTTAACAATTCAAAATCTAAGTTTGCCATTACATAAACGATCTGTACCTTACACAATCTAATATCGTTAACACCTAATGGTAGAAGGATTGATGATCTACTACTGTGGTATCGACTCGAGAATTCTAATTAATAAACAGTACTCGCCTCTCTCTTGTACTCTCTCGTCATCTCGTTTCCTAACGCATACACTCACACATGTATCCATTCGCATGTACACGCAAACACGCATATCAACGTGAAATGGATTATATATTTATTCGTCAGTATTTAAATTCACGAATTATCTCTCTCTCTCTCTCTCTCTCTCCTTTCTCTCTCTCTCTCTCTCTCTCTCTCTCTCTCTCTCTCTCTCTCTCTCTTTCTCCCTCTCGCTCGCTCGACTGAATCTGCGGTGGCGCAAGCGTTAAATGTTCCAACAGCTTTAAATCACGGAATTCGCGTCCAAGCGCTTGTAGTTAATATTTACAATGCCATCACCCGCTACGGATTTTTCAATCGGTAATTTAAGATCGTTTAAGATACTGTATGAATCGTATTCTGTTTCGATCGCACTGAAACGCCTGCGCCGCTCTGTCGCTTCGAAAGCCACGAAAGCGACTAATGATATAGTAACACATTGCGGTATTCGCGCGAGCGTTCGATTGCTAAGACTACCTTTTCTTGCCAGGTTGCTTCGATGGCGGACGCTTCTTCAGCTTGTGATCCGTCGACTTGACCGTCGTTGGTTTCTTCTTCAGTCGCTCCGGCGAGCCGTTGCAGCACGTGCAGCCCTTTTTCACGTGACCGCGCAAACTGGATCTCCTGGCGCGGCAATCCGCCGGTTCCAATGTCAGCATAGTATTCGTCTCGTCTTCCGACGCTTCGGACACCTTGTCATTCGACATCACCATCGATTCCGTTGTGGGTATCGACTCGGCCGCGGTCTTGGGAATCCGTTTGGAAAGTGCTATCGTCGCAGTCTTGTGATCGGCGCGATTCAACACCACTCTTGCGTTGACCAGCTTTTCTTTTCTTTTTACATAAGTGCAGTTACGATCGGAGGACAAGGATTTTAACGTTTGCACACTATCGTCCAGGCCATTGCTTAATGCGACATTGTCCTCTGTTTGGCTGCCTAACGACTCGCTGATGCTCGAGTCCTCGTCGTCGCTGCTGAACCTCATGCGCTCGGACATGGGGCTATCCCACATGTACGAATCCATGTGCACTTTTGATGACGGCATGCGCTTCTTGTTGGTGTACGTGTATTTGTGCGTGGACAGAAGCGGTCCAGCTACGCCCAGCGGGGACAATGGCGACGATATTGTATGATGATCTACAGCATTGCTGCTCAAGAGAGTCAGGCTCTCGTCTCCTGAACTGATCATCGAGGCATTGTTGACGTTAATAGTGGGCGGCAGCGATTCCGAGTCTAAATCGATGTCCAGTTTTATGTTGCACGGTATACTGGATGCGCTGCTAGGTGTACCCTCTTTCGAACCACTTCTCGACACTAGCTTGACACGATGACTGCCCATATCCTTCGATGAATCGTTTTCCAGTGAGACAAGATTTGTTGGTGACAACCTGGACATATCGGAATTGCTATTCGACGCTTCGTCTTGGCTCAGGCTGTCCAGAGTCAGTCGCATGTGTTTTGACGGAGTATCAAATTCTTTCTCTCGCTTTCCTCTCTTTAACGAGTCCTTCAAAACTCTCGTGCGCTGGCTTGTACTCTTCTTGCGTTCGGTGGTCTTGAAATCGCTCGTAGGACTGGCGTCTCTGCTACCACTTGACGAATCCAATGATCGAAAGTACGTACTGTTGTACGATTTCATGCCTAGAGGCTGGCTACAGGACGCATCCTGCGAGGATTGATCGAACGATGGCGAATGATTCGTGTCAAATAATAAATCCGCCTCGGGAAACAGATCGCTAGTGCTAGGCTCGTCGATTCCCAAGTTCTCGCACTCTTCCGACAAGCTTTTCTGCATCTTGAGCTCACGCTCATACGCCGCGGCTTTCTTCTCCGCTCTTTGCTGCTGTATCAGCTCACGCTCCAATTTGGGAATCAACTGCGACTTCATCAGACTCAGATGATTAACAAAGTACTTTTTGTTCGACTGGAAAGTCTGTCCGCTCGCCATGTCAATGCTTTGGTTCTTGATCTGCAGCACGCTCTCCGAATTGTCACTGTCCCTGAAATAAATCGTGAGCATTTAATTCTCGAAATAATGTTCAATTAAAACTCTTTAATAGCACGCTCGAACTTTTAACAGTTACCTAGAATACGCTTTCAAGGAATCATCGCTCAGTGTGTTTATCGACGTAGGAACATATCTCCATGGTGTGTCAGGCGAAATCTTGCCTTCCGAATCCCAGGCTTCCTGCAAACGCGCATTTTCGTACAATAGTCCATTTCCAATCTTGCAGGTTCCATCAAGCGTTTCAGTAGACGGTTGCATAGCTGACTCTTGACTGTCCGAACTGCTCGGTCCGCCGGTCACCAAGAACTGCGCCGTGCTATCAATGACACTCGACTGCTTGTTCGAAGTAATAGAAGACAAAGACTCTGTAAAAAAAAACACGTAAACAGAGATTAAAGAGTGTTGCTTTGAATGTTTTATATATGCAGTAATGTGAAAATAATATTATATTTAATAATACGTATTAACAAAATAGTAATGAAATCTGCAAGCAAAATGTGTAACAGCATTTCTACCACATGTTCTTACCAATTTTTGTATTGCTCTGTAACGACGTAGCAATATTCGTGGTAATCAGAGTTCTTGGCGACATGTCTTCCTGTATGCCGGTGGTGTCGTCGAATTTTCTCTTCACCATCTTCGGAGAAATGATCTTGGCGCCAGTTGTTATTTCGGTAGACGCTTCCTTTGTGTCTTTTTGCTGTTGCTGAGCAGCGTCGTTCAGCATAGCGTTCACATCGGTCTGCGAAGCAAACGCTAGCGCAATCGTGGCGCCTGATTGTATGGACACTGACTTTTCCGTGTGAATCTGACTATCTTGAGACGATTTCTTCTCCGTTATAGCCGGCGTGATGCAAACCATATTGTCCGTTTTCAAGTTGGTCGACGACAGTTTGTGTATATTCGAATTGAAGATTCTTGCCGTGTTTTGCAGCGCGGGATTGCTAGTGATGACGCCACATATCTGCTGACCGTCGCATATCTCGTTGATGTTTCGGGCTTCTATTAGGCTAACGGTCGAGTTGCTCTTGTTTACAACGATAGCCGTGTTCGTCGTCGCTGATTCGACGTTGCTGCTGCCACAGTTGCTAGCTACGGCATCGTTCTTCAAAGTTATATCACTGATTACAATGGGTTTGTTCTGCGTCGCGGTTGTCACTGTCGATGTTTCCGCAGTGAACTGCGTGCTTCCGGTCTGAGGGATGGACGCGTTCTGAACGTTCTGCGTGCTGGTCAGCGTCTGATTGTTGTTCGACAGCGTCTGCAGATTAGGCTGCACCTTCATTTGTTTCATCGGTTGCTGCGCAGAGATCAATTTGGTGTTCTGATTAAGGAAAGATTGTAGCACAAGAGTGTTGGAAACCGTGGCATTACCACCGGCGGTGCGCACAGTCGTCGGCATAGTTACCAGCTTCGACACGGCTCCGGATACGATAGTGAACTGCTGAGTACCTTTCACTAACGGCAATACAATGCTGGTTGGCATTAGCACAGACGTGCCGGTCACTTTGCTCGTAACCGAAGCAAGTGCCTCACTGACGGTTACGCCAGGTTGCAGCGCTTCCTGAACAATTAACGTGCGTGGTTGACCCGTGCTGGAGTCCGTGAAAATAAGATTGCGTCGCTTCACGAACTCAACACCATCGTTTGAATCGCTCAGATTACGTACTTCGACTTCCGCGGCAACATTACTGGCATTAACGTTCACCGACGGCTCTTCCGGTGCAGAAAATCCGGCTGGACTATCCTGTACGTGTAAAACACCACTAGACGAATCCTCGCTGCCCATTGTCCTGCCGAGATCCTCCATACTGGGACTCAGTTCGGAAGATTGCTGCCCCATTGACTTTTTGCTCGAGTTGGATTTCTTTCTTTTCGATGGCTGACTTGGATTAGTTGGCGGATTGGATCTTCTTCGAGGCGCCGGTTTGTTATTGAGATCCGGTGAGTTTCTCAGCTGCTCCGCGTACTCGTCGAGAATTGCGTAGATTCGTTGAGCGGTTTGTTCATCCTCTTGCGGCTTCTGTTGCGTTGGTTTCGGCACTGTAGGCGATGTCTTGGACGTGTTGGTAGAACTGTTTTTAACTGCCTTAGGTGTCGATTTCTTTGCGCTGGTTTTGCCACCTGGTGTAGCCGCCGTAGACGGTGGTGTTTTGCCGGTTGACGGGATCGGCGCCGGACCTGGCGTCACGCATGGGCTCGACGAGCTCTGCGACGTAACGCTCAACGCTGGCGACGCCGCTGGTTGACAATAACTGGTGACCACTACCACCGGCGCTTTAGAATTAGCCACTACCTTGGCGGTAACGGTGCCACTGCTCGGATTCACATAGGCCAGGGAGATTTTCTGCGGGAATACAGTTTCTTGTTGAAATGTTCTGCCGGTATTGCCGTTGCTGGCGAACGGTTCGCTGTTAGAGTTCGGTTGCGACATCATCAACTGTTGCGCTAAAGCACTGATAGATAGTTGTTGCTGTTGTTTGGTCGCTTGAGTCTGTTGCGGTGTGGTCTGCGTTTGCACGGCTGTCGTGGTCGCGCTGTTTGACTTATGGGCCTGCGGCTGAATGCTTCTTTCTTTAACTTGTTCCAACACACTTTCAAACTCTCGCAGCTGCTCCAGTGTTGTCGAGCTCACTTGATTATTCACCTCGATCGGAGAACCAATTAAATTGTCCGTTCTTACTGTTTGTTGCTGCTGCTGCGGCTGCGGCTGCGGCTGCGGTTGCGGCTGCGGCTGTCGCTGTTGTTGCTGCTGTTGCTGTAACCTCGGTGTCAAGACAGCTTGAATGGCCTGTACATTATGTCTGATTGGTGCGCGAATAATATTCAGCTTAACTACTGGAGCTCTACCACCCGGTACCGAGTTGGCATGCGATATGGCCGGTATGAGATTTATTGCCTGATTCGAATTATTGCCGGCTATCACCTTCTGCGTGTAGATGACGCCGGTATTTGACGAACTGACGTTTTGCACGAGTTGCGTTAACGTCTGATTGGCGGTCTGTTGGTTCGGACTAACGGCAGTATTCGCCGGACTGTTATTATTGGAGCTTGGCACAGCGTTAACAACCTGTCTTCCCGTAGATAATTGCAGATTGGGACCGATCGATTGCACATTGACAGTGGCGTTCAGCTGTTGTTGCTGCTGCGGTTGTTGTTGAGTGTTAGGCACAGACGTCTGTACCGCTTTCGACAGATTTGTTGTTACTTTTTGCGGAGACACCACCGCCACCGGTGGTGTTTGTTGGACTTCACCGAGCGGCGTATCTGCTGGGGTGCCAGCGACGCCGCTCGCAACCGCGTCCGTTGACAAAGTGTAAATCGATGTCTTGCGGAAAGCCTGCTGGAACTTGGGCAAAACTTGGGCGTTCTGGGTGGATTGCGAAGAGCCCTTCACGGTGGCATCGGTTAATCGACTGTAAGTATTTCTGTTAGACGGCGCATTACCAGTCACGTTGCTAGCACGTTGCTGCTGCGTCGTCTGTCGCACAAAGCTCGCACCGTTGTCTAAATTCTGCAAGCTCAATATGTTTCTCTGATTGGATGCGATCTGATTGGAATTAATCGACGCGATGTAACTGCTGCCTGGCTTGCAGATAACTTTTAATTGTTCCGCCGAAATAGGCGTCGTGACCACACCTCCCAGAGTTGTTGTAATTGTCGTCGTTGTTGCAGTAGTGATCACGGTCGTGGAGCAGGGTGATGAGGGTGACTTTTTCGGCGATTGATTATTTTGGCTGTTCATGCGTCGCATTTGCACCAATGTTCGCGCCGGACTGGATGTCTCGACAACGACACTGGCGTCAAGCTGGTGCTGCACCACCGAGGTAGCGTTGTTGACAGTCATCGTCGTTGTTGGAATTGTCGAACCAATAGTCGGCGACGCGGCATCCGGCGGCTGATTGGCTTCTTCACCGATGGTATCCGGTGTACCGAGATTCGAAGAAGACGATCTCGGTGGTGGTGTCTGGCCAGCTGGACTCAGACCAACGCCGCTATCGTGGCCGCCTGTTGACGATGGCGTGCCTGGCAGTTGTATACTGTTATTACCGCCGCTGCCACTCTGACTACTGGCTACGCTCGGAGTACGTGTCGGCCGCGGTGGCGTGTTGCCACTGACGTTGATTGTCGTCGCCGTGCCTGTGGCAGAGCTTGGACTCTGTGGCACGCCACTCCTAGAGAGCTGCACGACGTTTACTGTGGAACGTTGCCGCGGTGGAACCATCATGTCCAACGAGTTCAAACCCGGAACGTTCTTAGCTAATATATCGGAATGTCTCATGTCAGCTAGAATATCGAACTTGGTCTTACCCAAGTTGGATTTGACAGAGCCGAGATGGCTGTGACGGTGATTGTGACGATTGCGATGACTGTTGACCACGGAACAGTCCAGATCCTTTTTGCCGCCAGCGCCGTTGCTCTTGCCGCTTGTAACCCGCTCCTTTTGCTTCTTCTGATACGTTATCACGCTCTTGTTTGGCGAAAACGGCATTGTTTTCTGTATATTAATCAGTTCGCTGGTAATGTCGCCGCTGCTCAGCATCTGTTGCGGCTTTTTGACGCGGTTCGCCAGCTTGCGATCAATTTCGTCCGTGCGCGTTAGCACTATTCTCGGATTTAGATTAAGCGCATTTAGATTTAGGTTTAGATTCGGTATATACTTGGCAATCTCGTTCGTTGCTTGTTGCTCCGCATCTGCCCGACTTCCGTTGTTAGTGCTCTTCTTTTTGTTCAACAAATTTTTCTTCAGAGTTTGCGAATTCTGTTTCCTGAACATCCTGAGATTCTTAAGCACAGTCGGATCGCTCCGTCTCCCGCTTATTAGTAATGGCGCCGCAGCTGTGTAAGCCGAGCCCTTGATCGTTTCCCGTTTGTTCTCATCCATGTCTGGAGGAAAGAGCGTGATAAAATCGTTGCTGCTCGCATCTGATCCACTGGCGTCCTCGTGGGCATTTAAATGCCCCGTGTCTTCACCTACAAGCATCTGGAAATGCGAAACAGAGTCGACAGTGAGCTTCGACGCTTTTGGTCGTTTCTTACTGGATTCTTTGCTGCTTGATTTGTTGGATTTTTTCTTGACTTCCAACCGGCACCCGTCGCTACCCAAACTATCGGTCTGACTGTCCTGGGTGTTGCTATCGCTGTCCGACACCGAACTGATTCTATTCCTAAAGTGCTTTGGCTTCGGTTCGGCGCTGTCGTAATCGCTCTCGGACGATTCTAACCGATGGATTTTACGCGCGCGGGCACTGCGCCGCACGCGCAACACACTGCCGCTGTCGCTGTCAGTTGTGGTGTCGTCTAAACTACGGCGCGCGGATAAACGCTTGTAGCCGGCTGCCGGTTGAAAACTGCCGAACTGCTCCGAACTATCAGATGGCAGATCCGCCCATTGTTCATAGCCCTTTTCGATGCCAAAAAAGATATCCTTGGTGTCATCTTCTGATGGCCAGTCTTTAAACTGCGAGTAGTCAATGTTCAGGTACTTGAGCTCCTTGTTCGTATTGCGCATTTCTTCGGCATTTTCCAGATATCGCTCGCACAGATTTTTTAATTCCTTCCAGTCCAATACCCAGCTAAGCATATGGTAACGCGGACTGCTTAATACTACAGCCAGATCGTCGCACAGTTGCGGTGACAAACCCAGTTTCTCGCCGTCCAGTATTTGACTGGGCGCTGTTTTCTCATCGTAATTGGCCGAGCCTGTCACTGCATCGCCTTTGATTAGAATCAGCGCGTCTAACGTTCTCTCTACATTGCTGCCAGTCGTATTAGCATCATCCAATCGCGATTTATCGTCGTTCATTTGATTACTGTTGGTAAACTCGCCGCAATTGAAGAGTTTGTCGAGCGACTGATCGTGACTCGTATGTAACGAACATCTTTCGTTTGCCGATGATTTCGTCGTGTCAGATTTCCTCGTCAGCAAGCTCTTTAGCAATTGATTCGTTCGTTCAAACGTCGTTTTTGCCATTTGAGAATTTTGCTCTTTGTTGTTTTCTGCGCTCGAATTTTCTTGAGACTCTAATCGCATCTCTGAAATTGTGAAACTCGGAGCTAAGGACGTCTCGGCGCTATTGGGATTCTCTTTCGTTTCAGTTTCAACGATCTCCATTTTACCACAAATCTCGGTTTCTACCTCGATCTCCGTTTTAAAATCACCTTGTACCAAAGACGTCTCAGCAATGACATCATCTTTTATTATCTCAGTTTTAATATCATTCTTCTTCATTTTGACGTCAGTTACCACTTCAATTTCAGTTTTCACATCAGCCTCGGTTTTCAATGTCGACGTGAGAAGATGATCATTCTCTTCCCTGACCTCTTTCGTAGGCTCTTTCTTGATAGGCGTCTCTTTCTTAATAATTGTCTCTTCTTCAATAGTTGGCTTCAACGCTTCTTCCTTCACAGATAACTCCTTTTGCAAACCGTCATCTTCCTTCGTGTTGTCACTCACTTCTTCATTTTTCAGAGACTTTTCCTTGATAATATTTTCCTCCTCTTGCGAAACATCATTCTCTTTCGCTTTCCCGCACGCTATTGCCAATTCCTTTATTCTGTCGTAACAAGCTCTGGTGGGATGTAAGGAGAATGCTGTCAGTACGCACTCCCTCGCGATGCCTACATTGGTGTCCACTACATCCGCTAATTTGAGGAACTGCACACTCAGACGTTTGGCGGTCTCGCGCACCTTGTCCTTATCCGACTTCGCTTTCTGACTTTCTAGTTCGTTCATGTCCGTCGTCAGCGCTCTAATGTACAATTCGATTACCAAAGGTTTCACGCTCTCACCGAACTGTAATTAAAAAAAAATGTCACATTTTAACTGTAACTGTAACTGAAAAAATGTCTCATTAATCGTAATTGAAAAGAATTAAAATAAAAAGCAAAAGATAAATGCTACAATTTGTTTTTTATTTAATTTTCTAGTTTTTATTTATTCTTGACATTTTTTAATTCTGTTTTTATACTTTTATTTTATTCTAGTAGTTTTAATATGGAACAAAGGATATTTTTATTATTTATATTTGTAATAAACTTCAATTCTTTTTATATTAAATTATCCAACCACTCACATGTTTCGCAAGTACTGCGCAGAAGATATAAATATGTTGAGCACTTTCCGCGGGTTCGATTAATTTCCTAATCATGCCGGGTAGGGTGAGCGCGACATCCTTTAATTTTGAGTGCAACATCGCCCAAGAATTCAGGATCTGCTCCAAAATGTTCGCGCCGGTTTCCGATACCGGTCGAACCATGCCGGCTGTAACGAGATACTGCGCGACCAATTCCGCGGCCTTTATCGAATTTCTCCAAACACGCGCCGTACCATACTTCGTTGGCTTCTCACCGCTGAGCCTTTGGACCAATTCAAGCCCATCGTTGAGGTCCATTAATTTTAGCTGTAACAAAGCGCAGAGTTATGAATTCCAAACGCGGCTATTCAATTGCGGAACACGCTTTTGCACACACAGTTGCACAGAGAAATAACGAATCAATCCCTCAACTCAACATGATTTTGCTTGCTCAAAAAATTTAAAAATTTTCTACAAGAGGGAGAATGTTATTTTCTTTTTTTTTCTAAATCTCTCGCTCTCGGCGTGTGTATCTGAATAAATGCAGAATAAATCTTGGCAAATTAAATAAGTAGGTCGACGTGAGTCATGGCGAAGTAATTTGCTATTTTCGATGACATTTCTAGAACACATTGGAAGCAGTAATTCTACTCTTTTTCGATCCAAAGTAATCCGAGTGTCTCATTTACAATAAGCAGATTGGTCGCTTTAATCACGTATTTGCGCGCGAACGAATACTCGCACACGATTTAGACGTAATCCGATATTTCGTCGATCGATACTTACTTGAGCGAAAATATCTTGCGTGCGTTTCAATTTGTACAGGAGGACAATATACACGTCAATCATGTAGTGGACGTGATGAGACTCCGAGAGCGACCGCAGCTGATCGCTTCTTCTGAGGGAGCGTACACACGCAGCGGCGAGGTTCACCGCTATGTCCTCGCAGCGGTCCTCGCAGAGTATCTTCAGTCTCATTGTCAGCAGCTCGCCTTTCTCCGAACAACAGAATTCTGAAAGCACAACACGCTCTACTCTAACAGAGGTGTCGTTTCACGAGGAAGAATCTTTCTTTACGATATCGTTTCAGTGTAATATATAGTGTAGAGCAGTGTTTTTTCTCTATTCTTCTTCTGTGTCATTGAGAATTTGAGGACAGCTGAACTAAGTTGAAGAGAAGTTAAAGAAGCACAATTGATCAAATAAAACAATCTTGTTATCAATCCAGAACAATTAAGGGTTAACGCGTGAAAGACAATCGTATCGTGTATAAACTCACCACGCCATATGTCTACATGTTATGACTCATCATTTCACTTGAATATGTCTTACATATAGAACTTGTACGGATAGTCTAAATATTTGTTTTAATATTGCAATCATTTTTTAAAATAAGTTTCTTTGATAAGTTTTTAATTTTTTCACGCAACAACATAAAACTTTAACTACTTGTTAGATTTGCTTGAAGAATAGAGTGATTATATAATTTATTTTTTTAATGACAGAAAGCATTAACTTCTCTTTTCTTAGAGAACCAACATTTTTAATCTCTAATTCAAAGTTGGATCGAAGTGGCATCAATAACTACGTCTCTCGTCTTACCCTCTTCATGTTCGGAATCCGGTTGGCCGTTGAGTATACTTTCGAGAACAGGATGCGTCCATGGTCCATTGTTCGCCAGAGCCAGCAGAGTAGCACACCTGGATGCGGCGGGGTGTTGCACCTGCAGCTGAGACGAACACTCCAACGTGGCCGAACACTTCTGCAGCGTGTGTGAGAAGTGCGTTTTGGCAGCGGGTGGCAACTTCGGCCACTCCCCGCGCAATATCAGTGTCAACGTGTGTCTGCACAAAACGAGAGAACAACAAACGTGTGAGCGAGTGTTTCCGCGTTGCGGAAAGAACGACGATAGCGCATGTGTTTTCGATAGCGCGAACTTGTTTTCCCGTGCCGTGTGTTTGCGACACACATCAAAGTCTGCGCTTCGCGAAGACCAAACATTACATACAAAGAAGAAAAACACCCATTCGAAGCAAAAAAAAAAATCTGATCTTAATTTTTACAATTTCTTAAAGAGAGAGTATGACATTTTGTAATATTTCTCTAAAAAAATTAAAAATTTAAAGTAAAATAAAAAAAAATATAATAAATATAAAAGGAAGAGCTTGAAGAGTCAAGAACTTAAATAAAACATCTTGTTCGCTCCAGAATGCTCCTTATATTCAATTAGAAAAAAACAAGAATTTCGCGTTATTTATTCGTGCCTATATGAGGTTTAATTAACCCGCCAAAAACAATACCGAGCAGGCTCGTTAATTAGACTCCCAGTAAGAGAGTGAGTGAGAGAGAGAGAGAGAGAAAGAGAGAGACACCACTGAATTTTACGAAGAATAATGTTCTCTCGCACGTTCTCTCTCCCTTTTGGACCACCCTGTAGCTGCAGGGTGCCTCGGTTGTATACCCGTCACGTTAACGTGAATTTGCGTCGCATTGCTATTCAAAATTCCGGGATCGTTTGTATGACGGCGCTACATATGTGCAGATTCATTACTCTCGGTGCTGTCTCGGTCTCTCTTCCCCTCCACATCTCTCCACACTCTCATACACTCTCCCCGTCTCTATATCTCTCTCTTTTTCCCTCCCGTCACGTTCATCTGCGTAGAATGACGCTGTTACATCGAAACTCGTTTCGCAGTACTTTTTTTTTTGTCGAAAAAGCTCTGACTAGAGTAGCAGAAAAAAGTCGAGTGTACATGTTACGCATTAAATGGGTCATGTACACACGCGGATGTATCTTATAAAGGTCGGAAAATGAGATAAAATAATAATTAACACAATTAAACAAAATTACACTCAACTTTTATAACGCGCTACGAGTTTTACAAAATACAAAAGAACAACGTAATATTGTAATTTTAAACAATTACTAGCACAAGGCAAAACGAATTAGTTAATTAGTTTCCAAAAACAACATTTTAAAACTTGTCAACAATTGCACGCGAGAGTAAAAATATATCTCTATTTACTCCAATAAAAAAGAAATCTTTATTTAAGTTTGACATATCGCTTTGTTTTTAATAAAAATATGAGTTTACAGAATTCGTGATGTAAAAACATTAAAGGTTGAAATGTATGGATCCAGATTTTGTTTCGACGACAATGTAAACAAGAATTGCTGGCTTCGAACAGTCTGTCAGTTTCTAAGCACTCCGTGTGAATTTGTGCGAAACAAGTTTTTTTCTAACAAAAGACCGGTTATATAAGGTAAACGTAAATAAAATGAATGACGCGTAACCTACCTGTGAGCCCATTCTATGAGCGACTGGATGACCTCGGACGGCGCCCTAGGAATATAATTGGTGACATTCTCCCAGGCTGCCAGGAGTGCAGTCACCTTGTCGAGGTATCTCTTCTTGGTGTCACTCAACGTTACCTCGAGTCCCTGCGAAGCGATAGAATCTCTCGATTAATACAAATTAGAAAATTATCAGGAACGTAGAAACGCAAAGAAACGATCAATAGCGACATTACAGTGTTTTTACTGAATCCTTCATACACGCTTAGGTTTTTTACTTATTCACTAAAGAATTCAACAAATTTCATCGTTTTATTTTCATGTTAAAAAAAAACCTAGGAACACAAGAAATTAAAAATTGTAGTCTTTCAAGAACTTAATTAAGAAAACACCATCAGAAAATTAAAAAAAAACAGAAATTAAAAATTGTAGTCTTTCAAGAACTTAATTAAGAAAACACCATCAGAAAATTAAAAAAAAACAGAAATTAAAAATTGTAGTCTTTCAAGAACTTAATTAAGAAAACACCATCAGAAAATTAAAAAAAAACAAACAAACTCTCACTGGATTAAAAAAAAACACCATAACAAAACAAAATACCATCAAAAAATTCAAAACAAAAAAGTGAATATAATGTGATATATTGTTTATGCGTGATAAATTAAATGCTTTTTATTACATCATAATAACGACTTTATTTTTCTGTGATTGTGAGCAGACGATGTTTCATTATTGAAAAATGTTTCTATGTATTGTTTTATATCTATATTCTTTGACGGTTGTGTCCATTGCAGAATGAGCAATCTGTCCATAATGAATTTACGATTCATTCTCTGTACGTGGAATAATAATGTTCCCATTATAAATTCAAGAGAGTTGAAAGACAATTTATCACACAAATATTTTATTACTGATGCATGTGTATATATTGCAACAATTTTTCGTCAATTTTCCCGAAAAAAGCAAATTTCATTTGAAACTTGCTCACTTGAAATGACGTGCTTCATTGATAAAACTGTAGTATAGTCACCTGAAGTCGTAATAACAAAATGGACATTGCGCGCATCTTTGTTCGACAATGATACGGCCAGCCAAATAAGAGACGTCAGCTCTCTAAATCGTGAGATTAACTGTTAAAAATGGAGTAGTTTTACAGTGCATCTTCATAACTTCGACCTGTAAAGTTCTCGACAAATTGTTGTCGACTAAGATTTTCCACTGGTGTATTTAACTAGATTTGTTGATAATAATTCATATTTCGCACAAACAGAAAGTTTTAAGATAGTTTTAAGATAGTAGTTTAGTATGTATTCCGAATTCTTTGGTACGAAACGTTGCACAACAAGAGTTAAAGGTTAGAAAATCTGTCATTTTAAGCGAACGTAACGACACGAGCATGCGCAGTAGTCACATTCGCACGCGCAACGTCGCTACACAAATTCTGACTAGATTTTGGAATGTACGATATAACCTCTCAAAACGTATAAAGTTGGGACCGACAAACCTCTCAAAACGTATAATTCCCCTATTCCCTCACTCTTTAACTCACGCATGCGCAAAGACTTACTTGATATAAATGTGCAATTGCTAGCGCAGTTTCGGTTGTAACCATACTTAGTGGTGGGAAAAACGATGAAGGGGAAGATATACGTTTTGAGAGTGGCTTTGTATACGTTTTGGGAGGTTCTAAGTACGTATCTCTAGCAACAGATTTTCTAACCTTTAAAACTTAATAAATTTTGAAATTTTTTAACTCTTTGTGAACTGACACGGATCTCCACTGAAAAAAATTGCGCATCGACGTTTCTAATAAAAATTCGTTTTTTAACGCTCATATCTTTGAAACTATTGGGGATTTTTTTATGTTATTTTTTTCTATTAACGCAGAATTGTTCAAACGTTTAAAAAAACAATCGAAAAAAAAAACAAAATTGAAAAATATTTTTTACGGTATCGTTTAATTTTAAAGTCGCGTGGATCTAACAGACGTAACCAGTCCAACTAAGGGATATTTCCGAGAGTCGGTCCACAAAGGGTTGACCAGTGACATATGTACAATAGTAAATTACCATGCACACAGGTGATTATAATTTTTACTAAAATTTTACGTTTATTAAATTATCTATAAATATTTTTCTATCGACAGTCTCTTTAACAATAGATGATCACTTACGCTTCTATGTAGAGTGAAAGTAATTAAATGTACGCAACACACCCTCTAGGTTTTCTATTTTTGTCCTGTTTCACTTCGTAATCTTTTTATTTCTACACTCGATAGATTAACAAAATGCGACTTTTAATTCATTCTCCGTGAACTTGTATCCGTCGAGTTTTCATTAAAGACATTTTCACAACATTTTTACGAACCTTCGCGCCCTTTTTCTATCAAGCTCCATTTAATAAAAAAAAATAATAATACATATAATGGATTTATTTACAACTTCTTATTTGATCTTGTAATCCTACACTAAAATAAAAACTCTGTCAAAATAAGCTGTAAGTTATACAAGCGACATTGATAAATCGACTCGTATCGGAAAATCACGAAGAAGCACAATTCGGGAGATATAAAAATTTGGACGAGATAGCCACGTCAAAAATTATCCGCAAAGAGATAAAGAGCACACCGAATTTTTCGAAAAGAGAACAGGATATTGAAAATCACGAGCTAGTACATAAAATCCGTGTTTTCCTCGAAGAGAAACGATGTTCTCTTAAACTCGCGTGTGACACATCAGCATATTCAACAATTTTTCACCGACAAGATATGACGTGTGTTAAATAAGTAAATAAATAAATAAATAAAAAATGACATTACGATCGCGTGACAAAAAAATCGAGGAAAAAATGACTTTTGAAGAAATTTTGTCCTGTGCGATTTCTTCAAGCACGTTACTTTTGCTCGAAAATGTTTGAGGGAAAGATTACCTTTCTGCCGCTTAAAATGTAAAGCGCAGAAAAAGATTCTTCGAAATATGACAAAAACGCGGATTTCGAGAAATTGATGAACGAGAAAGTATCATAAAAATCTCAGCGGTGGTACAAAAGGAGTTTCGGAGATTCGCGCACACAGCAATATACATATACTAATCTCTCCAAACAGGAAATACAAGGATTTACCGTGAAATCTCAAAGAGAATCGTTGTCGTGTGTGCGCATTCCAGATGCAAAATTTCCACGGCTCGTTGTTCGGTTTTTGAGATCCGAAAGAGGTTTCCATTCCATTTCGAGCGAGTTAAAAGAGAAAAGAGTCTGCCTTGAAGCATCTATAGCGTGTGTATACGTATTTCTTTTGGAAAACGCGGCTGCACGTAACAAGCGTAATGACATTTATCCGCGGGACTTTGAAGTGACGTTCCCTCGGCAAACAATGTTTACCAAGGACCACGTAGTTTCCGTGGAGGATTGATAACGCGGTTAAAGCTGCGGGATTATTCGGGAATCGCATTATTCAAAGCAATTACCAGTGCGCGCGCCAAGATTTGCGCATTAAAGTTGTATACGAAAAAGTTCGCGATTTTCGCAAACCGAATTGTGAAATAAAATATTCACAAATCTCTTTAATCGGGGAAAAATTATTTTTACGAGTGAAAATTGGTCGCGTGAAATTTCACTTTCCCGCGCTTGTTAAAAATTGTTGAAAGGAATTTTCCTTCATACGTAATAAACTATATTCCGTAATATTTTTTTTCAGTAATATCCTGAATAAATCTAAATATCTGAATATTGTAGCGTCTCACATTTTCCAATTAAAAACAATTATTTTTCAGAGAAAAAAATGGGTTTCGCCATTAGGTTCATTGTCAAAAAAATTCAGCAAGAGATGCATGTGTGTCATGCCAGACGAATAGTGCGAAAAGAGTATACGCTTCGTTATCGGAATAGTCGAGATGTATTTCGGGACTCTGTGATATATACAACTCGTCTGCGGAATAAAAGCTCGTTCGGTATGTATAGCCGCGTAAAACGCATCAGCAAGGAGATTTGTGCGAATCCGATGCACTACCGTAAACATATTAGACCGGATGGCACTCGGCAATAAACCGCAAATACCTCGGCGATCGGTACGAATTTGGCATGATGCTGACAAATCCGTCGAGTAAATGTCAATCCTGATTTCCATCGGTTCTTTTTGGTTAATCACCGCACTTCGCCGCACTCCATGCCTGTGTGCCGGGATAACGCAAAAAGAGAACGCGATCAAAATTGCAATTTTTCTCGCGATAAAGCCGAAACAAGAAGCACATTAAAATTGACTATTTTCATTACTAACAGTTTTGCGACGCTTTTTACGACTTTCCATCGTTAAATTAATAAAGTGATAATCGATATCAGATTGGAAGTCGCGCAGAAGAGCAGTCAATTAATTCCAATAATATCGATATAACAATATAACAATAGGATTTCTCTGTAATTGCTATTAAATTGCGCGTGTGGAAATTTAGAAAAAGTTACGGTATATTCGCGCTCTCTGTTGCAAAACCGTTATCGTCATCAGGCATGGAAAAGCTTTTCTCTTTGTCCGCAAATATTCCTACTCACATATCTGAAAGGAATATTCTCTCTGTGAAGAGACGGAGAAAATGTAGAAGTTCTTATCTATATATCTCGGTGGAGACTTTATGTCGCATAATATTATTCTGTTTGCTCTTCCCGGGCGTGTTTCGCTACATGTGCGCACGTAAGACATCAAAGGATCACCATAAAATTAATATTGAAAACAAGAATTGAAAGATTCAGCGTAACAGTGTAATCGAGTTTTTGCTTTTTTTTTCTTTCCTTTCCTTTCATTTTGTTTCTTTTGTTACAATCTCATTATTTTCAAGTAGTAATTGCCTCACAGAATTATTCTGATAAATTTAGACGTACCTTTTTGAAATACTTTATTCCCTCGGGGCTGAACGAGCCACTGTTCGTCGCTGGGATCGATAACTGCAAGAAAAAAACCGATGATATTGTTAGAATCATTAGTATCACAAGATTTTATAAGTTACTTAAGTAAGTGCTCTTAAAGTGTGTAAGAAAACTTTTTATATAAAACAATATAAATCCGCGCGTTTGAAAAGCATCGATCCTTGTACAAATCTGTGTTCAAGCGAGAATTTGTTACGGCGCTTATTTTAGGATCGCTCTGTATACACTCTAATGAATCACAATCGCTTTGTTATTATGCAGACAGAAAATCAGACATATTTAATGTTGGGAATGCGCCGCGAATACAATACGAAGACGATGCTAAATCGGTAGTGCAGCTAAAAGCTGAGAGAGAGAGAGAGAGAGAGAGAGAACAAACGAAGAGACGTCATCTTCGTAAACTCAAGCTGAGAGACGTCGCGACGCTTCGCGGAAATACCAACGGTATTCCCTGCAACGTACATACCCAGGAACGTACTCGACACGTTGCCCACAAATTCTCCGCGAATGCGCCTGGATGTATCGTGTATCCAGAATACCGAGAGGGATATGTATGTACAGCGGGGAAAGGGGGGAGAGAGAGAGAGAGAGAAAGATTCTTCAATGCAGAGAGGGAACGCGAGTGCATCTTTGCGCGATCAGCGAAAAATCCCGACGCAGAGTAAACACAGCGCCGAGACACGACGGCGCTGCTTTAACCCATCTATGCACTGAATCTCCGTAAAAAACGAAAGAGAGAAAACCCAGAGCGTTTCATCATGATAGATTACGAAAGTCAGCACTACTTGTGAACATGCGCGATATGACGCTCTAAAAAGGTTCTTTAGACAGAATCTTTCGACACGAGATGGTATCGCGAGCAAGTTGCGCTCTGTATTAACTTAATTAATTACTAGATACTTCGAAACTATGACAATTGAAGTTTCAAAGATGTAATTTTTGTAAATACGACGCGTAAAAGTTTTTACGAGTTTCTGAAAAACAAATTTTACAAGCAATTTTCTAATTATTACGTGCAACGTTTTTGATATAACAAAAAACAACCACGTTCGTGCAACAAGTTTTTCGTAAATCTTTAAAGGCCGCAAGCACGCGAGATTATTACGTTGAACACTGCAGCACGTCTAATATATACACACACGTACACAGACGTAACGCGGCAATGTTAGAAATCAATTTTAATGTTGCTTTTATTATATGAAAAATACAGGTAAATAACTACTTCCAAAGCAATTTTCTATAATATATTTCCTGTCCTACATGTGTCATTTACGATGTTTACCACGTACGTTGTATATGGCATAATCTGCGAGGTGTCACTAATGTTATTTCTTCATTTTTACATCTGACATTTTATTATAATATATTACATTTGGAAAAAGTAATATACAATAGAGCTATCTCTCGCGCAGATGTGTATACAATCAAATTGTTCCGCTACCCAACACAAAAATTTAGAAATTGTAAATTTTTTTTTTTTTTTGTACGCTTTACTCTTTAGAAAGTTCGGGTTGTGTATGGAACGTTTCAATCTTCCGGTCTCTGTGTGGGTGTGTGTGTTATTACGTCGGTGTTAGCATTTTACCGCACAATTCTCTTTTTTTTTTCTCGTCTCACATAATTTTTCTTCGCGACAAGTTTCCGAAGCTACGCTAAGACATTTTTACGCAGCGCGCCAGTTTCGCTTTCCAAGCTTATCCAATTGTTTTTTTTCCAATAAACTTTTCGCCGACAATCACTTCGATTTTTTAATCCGTTCCGTTGCACGTTTTCCACGATATGTGAGTAAGTTTTGCTCGCAATCCGCTTAGAATTATCATGCAACAAAAGCGCCGGAAATATCGAGTATATCGCGCGCGCGATTCTCTCTCAGGCTTAATTTCGCGACGTTTATCAAAATCGATTTATCCGCCGGGCGATCTTCTCGGCTCGCGAATCTGCGGATCGGCCTCCGATGGCACACACAGACCGGCGGCTTCCCGGAGAATTACGAATCTAGGTCAAATGGATCCGCCGCGTAATAACTTTTGAGGTTGACATTGAGGCATCGCGAGATTCCTCCGGGCTTTCATCCGGCCCAACGATATTACGAAAAATGGAATGTTTGCTTCTGTTATATGTAAAACTCTACTCCTCTCGCGGTATATCATTATTCTTTTCGCTATTATCTCCGCAACCTGCTTCAAACTTCGCTCGTTAGATATTGAAAATAAAAACGAGTTTACGCAGATTAATAGAATAAAATTTTTTTTCACGAGAGAATTAAAGCGCAGTATCATATATCTCGGATTTTTAACTCGGAATTTTTTTTTTTTTTTTTTTTTATTATATCGTTTTTCGTTTGTCTGAGCTTTTATTTTCAAAAGAGATTTCGATGATTTACTCTCCGAGTGTGTAACGTAACGATAGCTCTTTACAAACTGAGAGATATGGCAGCTGATCTTCGTTCTCTCGTTACACTATTAAACAACATCCTCAGTACTAGCGCAGCTTCAAGAATAATGCAAAATACATACGTACTCGACGAATTCTATATTGTCGTTTTAGATTTAGAAGCCGTCTGTTATTTGCAATAAATGTTTCAATAGTACAAGTTCTCTGCAACTGTTCGTGAAAATCCTTACGGTTTTCGCTTGTAACAGAAATACCAAGATCCCTTTGTTGCGTAAACAACAACCACGTAAACAATGCATCCTCAAGAGCTTCGTTTATAGTCGGTTTGATGGTTTTTCTGTTCAGGCGCATTCCGCGAGTGATCATCATTACAGAGAACCGTTCAATCTTTGTTCGACGTTTTTTCCAGTGACTAACTGTAGGACCAGTTACATCAAAGCCAGACGCATTTCTTTCAGTGATTCAACCGCATCTATTCGATGAAGAGTCTCTCTCAAGTTTTTTTTTTTTTTTTTCCATTGGCAGTATGATAGTCTTTCTTTTAATCTCGTGATTTAATGTATATAATTAAACAATAGGCACTCTCTATACGCTATGACTAACACTGATGCCTGACCGAGCTGTAGCTCCGCTTAAAGCCGCGCTAATATTGAGAATGTTCGATTTTGTCGCCCGTAAAACGAAAGCACAGATCACTTGAAAAAACCAGGTCTCATTCTATTGATAAACATAGAAAAGCAATCGTTACGATAAACGATATTCAAAATAAGTCATCGTTATATATTGTTTGTGTACCTCGAATAATCGAAAAATCCTCGGGAAATAGAAACCAGAACACCAGATAATCGAAAAATCCATACAATCGAATTTCCGAAGTCCCGCTGTACACTCAAAACGAAATTCAACTTTCCGCAATATACATTTTTTTTTTTTTTTTTTTTTTTTATATTACATTGTACAAGATTTGCAAAAATGTTTGCTTCACATCTCAGCAGTTTCGCGAGAGATGAGTTCCGCTTCAATCAATATTTCTTCAGAATATATTTATTAGAGCGCGCAGGAGAGAAGGAAAACTTGACGTAACGAGTCAATCGAGATGTAATCCAGATGGCAATAAAAATTTCTAGAAGCAGGTGCGAGATCTTTTTTCCGAGCACGCACGCTCGGTCGATCGTTAGACCGGGAGCTTTATTCCAAAGCGCAACTCCCAAGCTCCGCTTACTTACACGGAAAAGTCTCGCATCGTCTTCGCGCGCAACTTTGCCCATTTGCAACTTTCGCGTTGAGGTTTCCCTCTCTCGCGCGCGAGTCTGCCCTTGTTCCTCCCTTCTCCGGCAAAAAGGACCTCGGTCCTCTCTCCCAATTTCGTTTTCTTTCCGACGAAAATGGTTTTACGTTCTCACGTAACAAATTCCGCAGAAGAGAGACGCAGGAGAGAGAGAGAGAGAGAGAGAGAGAGTTTAATATTCTTTTTCTCTCTCTCGCTCTTTGTAATTCTTTTCCAGAAAGAGTTGGACGGACGTTAGAATAGCAACTCCCGCTTCTCTCTTCGCAAAGTGCCATTTCATGAAATACAGAGACACAAGCGTGTAACAACAACGCGCGATATACAGAGAAGGAAACACATTTTTGCAGAAAAGAAATCCGAAATTTATTTTTATCCGAAAGAAATGGCGCATGTGTAGGTATATAAAACATCAGAATAAGTCTGCTATGTGAAACGAATGCAGAAACTCTGCAATCTCACCAACAAGAACCTACTTTCATGTAATTTTTCTTTTTATTGACGGAAAGAAAATTTATTCTACCGAAGTTATACCGCGATAAATTCAGAATACAATATTAAATATTGATCATCGATGTGTCACACAAAAACATGTGGCCGAAACATTGGCCAAAATAAAAATTATAAATTATAATGAAATTACAACTGTAATAAAATTTTAATAAAATAAATTTGCCGTAATAAGAGCAAAATCCATCGACGCTAATGGAATTGTTATTTCATATATAATTGCAAGTGATTATTAATTGGCTATTCAGTGCTCTATTCAATACGCAATGAATACATAAATTATTCAATACGCGGAATAGCAAAGAGAGAATCACATCAGAATTCAATTATATTCCTCCCGTGCTTTTTAACAGTTCTTCTCCATCCGGTCTTATATATATTGTTGCTGCATATTTTAATTAGTCGCAGAAACTCAATTGTTTACAAGAGCGTTTTCGTTCCGGTAACATTTAGAGAATTACGGAGAAAATACAAATATAAACCGGAATATATACTCGTGACTTTTTTTTCTCTCTCTTTTCTGTCTCTGTGTTTTTACAATATATACTTTTTTATTTCTCTCTCTCTCTCTCCGAAATTAACTCTTCGTCTTTAAAGCAAGCGGAAAAGTTTCGAACTCAAAAAGGAAAGAGAGAAAACTAAATTCTCTTCTATTGGAAATAAAAATAAATCGCGTGGCAACATAAAATGCGGGTTGATATCGGTTTTCCAATTTGACGCAGCATCCAGCCGCGTGGAACCGACACACAATCGATATACACGCTCAATTATTAATTAAGAAACTACCATTTTCAGATGTAGTTAATTATATTTAGAGAATTGATATTCTCCCCGTTGCGTTGAGGAAACGGCGCGTGTCGCCGACGCGTTTTATGCCATCTCGTTCTCGTTCGACAGCCGGATACGACAACTGACAACGTTGAATTTCCGATATCAAGCGATGTACGGTATCTCGCGAAGGAATAATGCAAGAAAGATACGCGAAAAAGTAAAATGCACGTTTCGAACGCTTTTTTTTTTTTTTTTTTTTTTTTTTTAAATTTTAAATTTTAAATTTTAAATTTTAAATTTTAAATTTTAAATTTTAAATTTTAAATTTTAAATTTTAAATTTTAAATTTTTGTCACGAAATATCATCCGCTCGCGGTGTAACATTTTGCGGCGCGCAACAATACTCCAATGATATTTCGCGAGATCGAAATTATAAATTTAATTATTCGAGAGTTAATGAGCTTTCTAATTTTCTCCCGGTGCATATCGTATATACATTGAAAATAACAATTATTATTATCTATCCGTGTGTTTGAGTTCCGTAAAATTGATTTGACCCCGAGCGTGAAAATCGGTAGACCAACCGAACACATCGAACGCGATGCGTGAATAATTAACTGTACGTGACGCACACTTCCAGCGTTTTATACCTAAAAAAAAAACATTGTAATATAAAAGTCAAAATAACATCTAAAATTGTACTATCGATCTGGTATATACGATAATATAATCTGACAGGTATATAAAGTAAAAATGTGTGCACGTTTAAATGATGAGAAAATTATATCTCTGAAGTGTGACACACACACATACATACACACACCTCTTCCCAGTGAACTCTGAAGAGTCATCGATTTGACAATAAAAAGAGTTGTCACAATTGAGCACAATGGAGAGCAGTCGGAGTAGTCTCGTCTCGCTACTGGACCTGAGATTTTTCAAATGCGTGTTTCCGAAGGAAATAAATCATTGGCTTTCTTCCAAAAGGGTCTCCTGTATCAGCGCACGATGTGATATTCTATTCTCGTCGAATATCAAGAACATTTTTCCGAGAATATGTGATGATTTATTTCATTTCTATATATATATATATATATATATATATATATATATATATATATGCATATGTTCAACTCTTAAACAAACTCAACTGGAATAAAATATAAAGAATGATGCTTGAGAATCATCAAACGATATGTTCTCTTCGTTTTGGAAAACACAATCGCATACGAAGAATGACACGAAAGCAATGCTGCACGCAGTCTTTGGGAAACTGCCAAGTCAAGTATAATGCTCAGCGAAAAAAGTCGATTCAAAGCCAGACTGGCAAAGCCGATATATGCGCGGCATTCGGCGAATACATTCGAAATATCCATTGATTACGTTCTTTTCTACTCCCACGCTTGCTGTTCTGCCGATGGTTCATGATTTCTTGGCGCAAAGCCAGAATGAAACTGAAATTTCGCTTTTTTTCATTTAAAAAACGCAAAATTTTTTTTATATAAGTGTTTTAGATACGTCTATTTTTTTAAATATATATCCTTAAATCGTCGGAAGAGTCTTTTGATGTTTTCCATTAGTTCTTGCAACAACAAATAACGACCAACTTGCATAATTAAGTAGACTGTGTGTACAAGAGAGACATGTATGTGTGTAAACTTCAGTTTGTACTCTTGGAACACACGACTGTTGTCATACACAGTCACTCGGAGGGTCGGTACGGCAAAGAAGATTGCCGAGGGTTCCCCAGTGGGCTTCGCTTTTCTTCTTTTCGGGTTTCCTGCGGGCTGCTTTAGTGTCATGTAGCGCCCAAGATACCCATTGGCCCTGGGTAAGTCTCTTTTTCTCTCCTTCTCTCTCTTTCTCTTTCTCTTTCTCTCTTTTTCACCGACTCCGCTATAATTCTATCTACTGGAAAAGTAATAAGGGTAAGACTCGTGGCGCTAACGTCAACAAGCTCCTTCGTTTATCTAACACTGACGTTGATTCGTGCTCTTTTTCTTCCATAAAAAAAAAGTGTTTTTTGTAAGAACATCGCAGTATTCTCACAATTTAATTTGCACGTGTAATTATTTCATCGTGTCATTCACGACACGTGTGTGTGACAAACAAAACACGAGTAATGTTTCTAATATTCTTTGTCGATATTGTTTGCGATAAAATACATGTTGCTGATATATTATTTTAACGAGATAATAATTTTTGCAGTACAGAATTGTTTAAAAAAAAAAAAGAATAAACTCTCGGATATTTTTTAATCCGAGGTTGTATTGTGCAAAAGCCTTTTTAACATTATCAATTCGACGTTTCTCGCGGTGGTTGGCATCAGGAGGATCGAATCGCCACCACAAACACACAAATAAATCATAATAGAGAGAAACACAAAAAAATAGACGAGTAAAATATTGTACCGCTTGTTTCCGCGATCTCGTTGATCGGGCATTTTTTTCAAATCGACAAAATGAAACGCATGGGTGGCAACATAAACCTCGCAGCGCTTATTGCACGGACGTTTATTCTCCTCTCTCGTCTCTCTCCATCTCTCTCCCTCCCGTCCTTTTGCCCCTCTCTTTCTCTCTCACGTGTAAAACTGGACAGACTGACGAGTCGGGACCCGGTGGTGGGTTATTCGCATGAAATTCCGCGGTTGTATACACGTTCACAGCTTTGAGCTTTGAAATTTCTTTCTGCTGATACTGACAGCCAATTAGTGCAATAACGCGTGCATTTTCTATCTTTCTCTTCACTTCTCTCTCTCTCTCTCTCTCTCTC
>NW_018020584.1:4396367-4398806 GCF_002006095.1 Pseudomyrmex gracilis | reverse complement strand
CTCTCTCTCTCTCTCTCTCTCTCTCTCTCTCTCTCTCTCTCTCTCTCTCTCTCTCTCTGTATACATGTACCATCGTGAAACCGGCATTAAAGAGGATTAAGCTCTCGCCACGCGCTCTTCACTTTCTTGATTGCCGGGTTCAA
The DNA here is from genome assembly GCF_002006095.1 of Pseudomyrmex gracilis. Taxonomy (NCBI): domain Eukaryota; kingdom Metazoa; phylum Arthropoda; class Insecta; order Hymenoptera; family Formicidae; genus Pseudomyrmex; species Pseudomyrmex gracilis. The sequence continues at coordinate 4,398,663 of NW_018020584.1, read as the reverse complement.
AGTTCGCGATCCCGCGTCACTACCGAATATCGAAAAGCGACGAGTGAAGTTACAACGCGATGCGCAAAAAAGCGACACACCTTCAGTCAGCAAGAATTCCGCTTGCTCAAAAAGTTGTTCCCACAAACTGAAACATAGTAGCTTTTATTACTGATATGAACGATACTTTATTTTCCGGAATGGAAAAACGGTCCATATAACCCACCCACACATATAACTCGATAACACAACCGCGCGGACCAGATCGATTCTTTCGTCCGGAAAGTTAGTCTTTTATTCCGAAAGAATAACAACGGTCTTTCTGTCCCTCTCTTTTCTTTCTTTTTTTCTTTCTCTTTCTCTCACTCATTTCGCTTTTCCTTCTCGCGCTTGCCGAACGAAGCTGCATTGGATATCCCGCGTCTTACAAAGTACTCGACTTATCCGAGAAAAGAAAAATATTTTCCACCACATACGCGGCAACTATAATCTCACGTCAAGACGATGTCTGAAAACTAAACACGTATTCAGCTTTATATTTTTCTACGTTTCTTTTATTTAATACATTCATTTCTACTTGAGTTACAAAAAAAGAGAAAAATTGCCTTTTGTGTGTGTGTGTGCTGCGCGCGCGTGTGTGTAATGTTTATAGTATATATGTACAATATGTATATATACTATACGTATATAGTATATATACATATAACCGAACTGTAAAATAATATTGGATTATTAGTATTGAAAATACATATATTTAGAATAAATCATATTGAAACAGATAGAGAGATTTAAAGTTTAAAAGTAATGTCAAAAGCGCAATTAATTTTATAATTAAATTATTAATATTAATATAACTGAGAAATAAATAAAACAGGAATACTGAATTTGATACAGTCTCTGTGTAAGTTCCGACTGCTGGTTGAAATTGATATTAATTTATATCCGGTAATTTATAATAACGCATTGTTGGCTTCTTTGCACAAATTCATTTTCATTTGTGTGTATGAAATAAGAGCTTTATATGCCATATAAATGTTTTTAAGATATAAATACTCGTAAAATTCTGCATGATCTTTTTTGAACGTACAATAATTCGGCAAATGAAAAAATTCAACAGCCAGTGAGATAAAATACGCGCGAATCTGCTCTCGTTATACACAAATTTTACATTTTAAATTACATTTATATCGAAATCCTGAGATAATACAACAAATAATTAAGTGTCAAATAGAAAACGATCTCTCGTTTAAACAATAAATTTTTTTCAATTTTAATTTCTCCTCTCTATCGACTCGACTGAAATAGTGCGAAATGAAAAGTTTTTCGCTGCATCTTTTTCAGTCATGTCAAACATTCACTAAACTCTCCCTCCGCCCACGTCATCATTTCTCTCCGTCTGGTGGTGCTTCGCGCAAGATTAATCGGTGCTGCTTCTTATTGGTTGCTTCTGCTTATTCGTGACGAGCAGCAATTATTCTCCCTTCAACGTCTCCCAACGAAACCGGGGCCTTGCACATACGAGTTATCTATCGATTACTTGATTCCGAGCGCACCTCGCACGTGGAATTTTGTTGTGACCGGCGGGGTCATTATCTTCCGCGTAATAAGTTACGTGTGTACAAAATGAGAAATCATTCGGGCTATTCATTTGTAATAAACGTTTTGAATTTTTGCAAAGTTAATTCAAACGCCGACGCAAAAAGCTCGGCCCAAGCAATTACGAGTGAAGTTTCATAATAGTCTGTGAAAATAGCAAATGTATTCGTTTCTAAAAATAACAACGTCCCTTGTAACGAGATTAAAGACCAATATTAAAGAGAAACAATATTAAACAGAAACATGACAAGATGCGATCGTTTGAAGCTCAGCATTACACAGAGGGAAGTTTATCTTCGTTCTTCAGTTGAAAGCAAACGTCGGCAAGCGAGTAACTGGATCCTCCGACGCGACTGTTATCACTTCTCGCTTAGATTCGCTATCGTGCCAATTTGCACGTGAATACTTTCTCGCGCGTAGCGCTGCGTAGTCTCGCGAATTATTCGCCGCTCACTTCAGTGCGCTAAAATTCTCTGAAACTTGCTTCTCAGATTTCTGATTCCACGTGCTGACTAATGTCGCGAGACAAGACATCGAAACTGAAGTGTAACATCAACACACGACACTCGAATAAAAAAGTCTTGTAAATTAAGACATCAGACTCATTAAACAATAATTATTTATATTTTAAATAAATATTAAGAAAATAATTATTACCTAATATTTGGTTTTTACAATCATGCTTTTAATTCTTATAGTCTTTCTTTCTAGAGCTAATTTA
>NW_018020584.1:4387223-4391282 GCF_002006095.1 Pseudomyrmex gracilis | reverse complement strand
AAACTTTTTTTGTTCATAACTTTTTTATAAACAATGAGCGACGGATAAAACCTTCATATTATTATTCAGAGAGGTGACCTTGATAACATATGTCAAAATTGTTGAGATCGGAAAATAGTCCGTATAACTGCATAATTACCATATATTTATTGTTACATTTATTTTTTTGAATTAAATTCAATTAAATTAAATTCAATTTAATTCCAACTTATATGTTTATTGAAAGGTTAATCCTGAACAACTAGGAACTTCTTTATTTGTTAATTTAACATATTAATTTCTTTATCATTGTTATTTTACGTTTTTTATATTATGTTTGAATGTGAAACATTAATACTTATAATGTCTTCAAATGTAATAAACTTATTAATGTTTATTACATTTTAATACGTTTATTACATATTAAATTGTTAATTTAGTAAAAGTGGTAGTGAGATTATATTATCATTACAGACTTTTTTATTTATACTTCCTATTTATATTTTTCATGTTTTCCTCATGTTGAAAAGCTCTTTTGTTTATGATTCAATAATTAAACGTAAATTTAAGTATTTCTGTACTTTTATTATACATTCTTAATAAAACATTGAAAACTTGATATTGTAAAATCTTAGATAAAGTATATTTATTATAAAATGTCTTGTTTCATAATATACACAGTGTCTGAAAAATTTTAACATATAACCTAAGTATAATGATAAATTAATCTAGAACAGAAAAGTTATTTAGCATTTTGTAAAACTCGCAATATTTATTGAGTTATTAATTAATAAATGTAAACCAATAATTGCACAAAAAAGCAATAATTTAGACTCTGTAAGCGTGTATAATTTTCAAGTAAAGAAAAATGACTTGGCTCTTAGCAATGGGAAGCGGAGTGACAGCTTCTTGCGATCAACTGATTTTCACAACTGAAAAAACGGATCACACCGCTTTCTATGCGATTTTTCATTGACTCATATTCATTACTTAATAGCTCAATAAATACTGCAAATTTTACAAAGTGGTAAATGACTCTTCTGTTGATCCAATCTATGTTCGGCTGTGTTAAAATGTTTCAAACACCCTGTATATAGCCGCAAATTAGGGTTGACGTCTATTTAGGACAACAAATCCATCTTTGACATGGGTTCGCGTTAAGCTGCGCGCACACATCTGTAGCAAAATGGGACAAAACAGCCGAGTCACACTCCATAGAAAAATTTCGCGTATCGAAGAAGAACAAACAACTATATAAAAAGAAGGAAATGCACGTGTGCACGCAGCTTTAGGCTGTCAAGACTATATCCCATCGACGGAAACTTTTCCCCGTGGCGTATCCAGGCGGATGTGATACTTTGCACGTGCACCATACAGTGCGCCCCGTATTACGCGTAAATTTTCACGTGACCGCGCACACAAATGGCCGCATCATTTCGCGGTAACTCGCGGAACGGCTCGGCGTGTTATCCGACGCGAAAAGTAAATAGGTTTACAGTCGGGACTGAGAACTCGCCGCTTAAAAAGGCACGTATCACTTATTCCGCTCGAAATGCCACGTACGCTCCGTTTCTAAACTCACCTCTCCCGGTTATTTCGTATAATCTTGTAATATCGGAAACGCATTTTTCGCGCGTGTGAAAACGTAAACGTATTCAACGATCTCCCGTTTTAAAGCCATGAACTCACCGGAATTATATTTGTTTCGCGCGCGTACATCCGGTAATTTAATTCGGTTTTTTTTGCGCAATATCGATCTCGTATACGATTATATATGTATATGTATGTATTTTTTTGTTTTGAAAAAAATCTGGACCTTTATCATTTGTCTTTTTCAAATATAAATATTTATTTCTCGTTGAAATTAAAATGAAATTCTTTTTGCATTGTGTACTTGGAATTTTTTTTCTGCCCAAATAATGCAAAGTGGCCAACGTAATTATTATGTATAAACGGCGGCGAGTTGGAAAACCACCTGTACGTTATAGAATTGTTTTACTCTTTCTCTCGCTTCTCTGTTCCCTTTAACTTTCGACCTTTTACGCCGCCACTAACCCCTCTTTTTCGGTGGAAAGCGGGAGAGAACCAGAAGGGAGGTTCTCTGCCCACCTATTTTCAAGGGAATAAGGATAGGGTTCTTAATCCTATAATACATGCGCCGTTGTGTGACGTCAGAACAAAGGCAGTGTGCGAAAAATAGCGGAGTCGAAACGGCCTCACGTATGCTTTGTGGCGCACGGCTGTGTATGGGTTGAGTGCGCGTGCAAGGGGGATGGTATTCGTAAAACAAAAGTATGCTAACAGGGCTGTATTCTGGTAGTACAATGAAATGTTTCCGTTTGTCAAAATTCTATATCCGGTCTCAAATTTTAATTTTTCTAAAACATCCAAAATATGTAACAACAAAATTGAAAGAAAAAATTTACAACATAGAACTTAATGTTATAGAGTATGAAAAAAGATTTTACAAGTGAAATTCTTATTCTTCAACTTTTATTTAGTTTTAGAAGTTTTTTATAACGTTGACTTAATTGAAAAAAAAAAATGATTTATTTTTAAATATTTCAACTCGTCGAAATTGTGTAAAAAAAATTTAACTGTTCAGAAATTTTTATAAGTAAGCCGTCATCTCTCTTTTTTCCTTCTCGTTTCTTTTTGTCGCATTAATTCGATCTGTCAAGGCGACGTATTGTATATATCGCGACTTTCTGTCGCGTGCAACACGCGAAAGGTCGCGGTGGCTTTAAATGTGCTCCGGAGCTTTAAGAACCACGATTTGCCGATCTCTCCATGACCTCGAGATTTGTTGTTGGACATTTAGAAATTTCACCCGGCCAAGATAAATAATCGCAGATAAATAATTGTTTACGATCTGTTTCAATTTTTTTTACGATCAGCGAAAAAAAATGCACGTTCTATTTCCGATTACGTAAGCGCATTCGAAATACGCCGCAAAAGAATGCAAAAAAAAAGCAACTATCACACAACGCGAAGTTCAAATAATTATTAAAAAAAACTTTTAAAAGTTAGAGAGTATGCCGTTCAAAAATAACAATAAAGTTAAACTCCGTCACGTCGGCTATTGCGTGGCAACAGGTGGCGCTTTGTGCAAATAAATAAAAAAAAGTTTAATCAGGTACAAAAGTCTACTGCATTTAACAGATTACAATATTAGCTTTCTTTGATGCAAAACAATTTAATAACAAAACTACTGTACATAAAAACGCGTACACATATGTATGTATCGATTATTCGATCAATTTATCCAAGTGTAAGAAAAGTTTTTCATGCAATATTACTTTCCTTCTCTTTTTGTTTCACTTTAAATCACACCGTGAGGATAATATCTAATCTACGAAGAAAGAATTTATAAATAAAGCTCTTCATCATTTTTGTCAACAAAATTATCGTGATATTACGTAAGCATACTGTAGTTTTATTCGTAGATTCAACGTAAACAAGAAGGAAAAAGTTACCTTTTACCCTTTCTCTCTGGTAACCTAAATAAGCAACCGCGATGTATCTTGTTACAACTCTTCATGCTTCTCTCTCTCTCTCGGAAATGTCGATGCACATATAAATAGATACCACATCACATCGTACATGTAATAACGAACAAAGTATCAAAACGAAATGTTATACAGGAACAGAAAAATTTACTTCAAGTTTTTTACAATTTAAATGTCGAGATCTACAGTTTCGCTGAGATTTCTGATTTTTAATACTGCGAATCAAAAGAGCGCTTCTTCTGTACATCCCCTTTAAAAGGTTTTCCTAGAGCGAAACCGACGCGCTGAAAGAAAAGCGAGAGCAGGGAGATAGATAGAGGTATCCCACCCTCCAAATATAATGTACGTTAAGTTAGCCCCCCCCCTTTAGAAATTCACTATAAAATTTATATACAAATTAAGTGCTATTTAGGTGCTACTTAGGTGCCCAATTAAAAAATTTGGTGCTCAAGTCGTTTGGCAGAAAATTAAAATTAAAGTGGGGGGGGCTGACTTAACGTCAAGCTGGCCCCCCCCATATTAAAAAATTATATTTTCAGTAACAAATTCTACATCAAAATTAGGTGCTATT
>NW_018020584.1:4379550-4382305 GCF_002006095.1 Pseudomyrmex gracilis | reverse complement strand
TTAGCACTTAAATAGCACCTAATTTTGATGTAGAATTTGTTACTGAAAATATAATTTTTTAATATGGGGGGGGCCAGCTTGACGTTAAGTCAGCCCCCCCCCACTTTAATTTTAATTTTCTGCCAAACGACTTGAGCACCAAATTTTTTAATTGGGCACCTAATTAGCACCTAAATAGCACTTAATTTGTATATAAATTTTATAGTGAATTTCTAAAGGGGGGGGGCTAACTTAACGTACATCCAAATATAGGGAGGGCGAAAAGATAGAGATAGAGAGAGAGATAGAGATAGAGAGACTTGGTCTCGTTAAATATCACGTTGAAGAAACCTTTCCATCAGGGGACCGTCCAGGACAAAACGGGACATCGTTTGCGATAGATATTGCAAGAGTCGCCCGGGTACTCGGAGTTATACGGCACAGGGAATGCTATTGTTTTCCCTCTCGAAGGGACGACGCAGAAGAACACGAGGAAGATCTGAAGAAGAAAGGATAAGAGAATCGGAATTGTGATTAAATTTGCGAACATTCGCACACTACAAAGAGCGGTAAGTATTATTCCGGAAACAGAGAAAGAGAAAGAGAGAGAGAGAGAGAGAGAAAGAGAAGAAGCCTTTACATTTGCGTGAAATGTGACGGGGTGACAAGATATTTCAGCGTGTTTCAACACTATAAATGTGACTATCCGATATATTCATCCAGCGCTGATGTTTAACGCAATCTCGTTTCGTGATTAAATAAGTCATTCTATTAGCGCCGACCTGACGTATATGGAGTCAAAAAAAAAAAAAAAAGAAAAACTGACGGTTTCTCCTATTATTCTCCGTGAAGTTAATTTTCTGAATATAAAAGAGAGCTATACATACACATACACTTTTCACACACACAGTCATTTGCTATATTGCGAAGTAAATTTTTCTGGTATAAACTAATAAACTCTATTTTGTACTCTCGTACAGTTTATTCACAGAACATAAATAGACATCGACGTAGCGAGTTAAAGATACAAGTCTTTTCTGACTCTTTTTACAAAAGAAATATTGAATGCTCGGAAAATGAACAAAATTTCCAAAGCTCACGTTTTATCCGATAAGTCCACCCCGAATCCGCTTAAAATCAGCTACATATAAAAGGCTACAATATAATTAAGAGAGAGAGAGAGAGAGAGAGAGAGAGAGACACACACACACACACACACACACACACACACACACACACACACATTAATAACAGTGCTTTTTTTCATTAAAAAAACAAGAAATGGAAAAAAATAGCGGAAAATGATGCAAGGACATTTATTTCTTTGCACATTGCATTCTTATTGCGCCTTATGCAACTCAACATGTACATTCAATTGACCTCGCGTTGTACGGATTTAATTAAATCACATAATAGCGATCATAACCAAAACGAAATAAAGTTTCATTTTAAACATAATAAGTTTTGCGGAGAGAGAGAGAGAGAGAGAGAGAGAGAGAGAGAGAGAGAGAAACTACCGGTAAAACTTTTTTTTGTTAGATATCTGGAACTCTCCGCTCTGGTGTAATAATAACTGCGCCTCGCGATCCAATTAATATTTCGCTGCTTTCCAACGAGGAAAAAGAAGGACACATAAAATGCGAAAAGCACGATAACTATGATTAGGTATGCCGCGAATGGGTAGCTGCAACGTAACAAACTTCAAAAAGTTGCTTCGCAGTTTGAAAAGTTGCTCGGACGCGCGAGCGATAGCGAATATTGCGCCGTCCGAGCGCGCAACGAAAGACTTACGCGTACACACTCGTGCTGCTCTCTTTATTTATATTTAAGTTTATCTTAGCGACGTTTTTTCGAATCTTATTTCGCTGATATAACCTTCATTCTTCGGTGTGTTGTTTTAATTTCAATAATCGCAAGAGAGAGATAGAGACGATGCGAGACCGTATAACACGTCAACAAAGCAAAAAGAGCATCTACGACGGTCCTCTCTCACTCTTTCTTCGACGTATCACGTTTTCAGGTCAGATGAAAAACTCTCGGACCTTGACACGAATACGTGCAAACTGTGTGAAAACTCGCTTCCATCCCACGAACGAAGAGATAAATGTCGCAGCGCGAAACTTATCTTCATTTCGCGCGATAGTTACGCGCGACTTTTGCGCGGGAGTGGGTCCTGTTAATTTTCGCAAACAACGATATTTGCGTATAATTCTCTCACCCGAGAAGATGCGTTTCCGCGTATTCGTCTAGCCGCGCTCGGAGAGAGAGAGGGAGAGAGAGAGAGAGAGAGAGTAATGATAATAACGCCATTAAGCTGGATATATCACATTGTGCGGAGTGGAATGAGAATAATTAAAAGCTCATGTAATTCGCGTGGCGCGAGAGAACGCATTTCCGCGCCAAAAAATTTGTTTCACGTGCCGATTTCAAGAAGTAGGAAGAAGACACGAGAGAGTTTTCAAGAACAATTCACATCACGCATACGTTTCACTGTCGGAAACAGACACGTGTGACGCACATGCAAATTTTCAAGAAGAGAGAGAGAGAGAGAGAGAAAGAGAGATGTAAAACACCGCGCCGTAACAATTATCAGGAGACATCGCGCGCGTACTTCGAATTTGCAGGGGACTTGGTTAGGTGGCGTGCGTGAGCACAGACATGGTTGTGAGAACGTGCGATATAATAGAGAATTAGCTAGACAAAGAGAATAGGAAAGTTAATGAAAGTAGCAGAAATAAATGTGGAAGTTAAAGAAATAGGAGGAGAAATAAAGGCA
>NW_018020584.1:4365221-4373590 GCF_002006095.1 Pseudomyrmex gracilis | reverse complement strand
ATAATTACGAGAGGGAAGTCTGACAGACTCGCGACAAGGTACACTCCAAACCGAGAGCGTTGCTAACTGCCGATCGCGATCGAACATCGCGATACAGTTTCTTACAGCACGCGAACAGCGCGATCGCGCTGCGTGGCACTAAAACGGTTAAAGGGCACTTTACTTTAACGAAGTTTTAATACCGCGTTCAACTCGTCGTGGAATTTAATATCAATAATTACGAAATAAATAATGGCTCGAACTTCTTACGTAAAAATACCACCTCGAGCTTACGTAAACGAATGATTCGCGCGGTTATTTATTATTGCGCATATAGAGAAAAGATAGATATTTATACATCAATGAAAACACGAGAGACGAGATGCGGTTGCCAGCAAAGTTTTACGATCGTTTGCGCGATCGAGCTGCTCTACAACAGTTATTGCCTTCGCGGTAAAGCCGCGGGATTACCGGATAACGGTCTCCGGTCGTCGTATACGCAATAACTAATAGCGTATACCTGTCGATTTTTCTGGGACGACGATTACTCGCGCGAATCGATATACCCGGGCGAGTAATCCACTTGCTCTTTGCGATCTCGCGTCGATTTAATTAAAATCTACATTAACGACGACGCGCGGCAATGTCGCGTATAGGTGCTCGCTTGTGTATTTTTTAGCGGAGTGGGAAAAGGAGTTTTCCCGGAGAGTCGCACGTCGATCGAACAACCACCCCTCACTGACACGAGGTGGACGAGGTTTTCCGGCATCAGGAGAGAGAAACATCGAGAAAGGAGAGGAAACAGAACGAGAGGGTGAAAGCCGATGGCAAAAAAGTCGACCGTCAAAAGCCAGAACATCCCCTTTAAGCCTCTGGAGAATCGTGTGTGGGTGTGTACATGTGTGTGGGGAGAGAAGATGTGTGTACGTGTGCATTTTATACGCATGTGTACACACGCGTTTTCCCAAGAGATGAGTGAGGTTTTTGTAATAAAAAAAAATGTGAACGACGGGAATTGTATTCCGAGACGACCTGCGCAGTTCAGCGGTGGCGCGACATCGCCTGATTAGATAGCGCGGATAATCGTAACCGGCACAAGTAAAACCTCGTGGACTTTTAACGGCGAATTAATCCGCTGCAATGCTCTTGTGGCGTTGCGGTGCACACAGCTTGCTCTTTGTATCGGCGACCAACCAGCGCGCGTGCGCGGTGTTTGCGAGAAGCAAAAACACACCGGGTTTTCGGCCCGAAAATCAAGGAAAAAGAAAACGTCCACAACTCCATACGTTTATTTCCGCGGAAAACGTTTCCAATTTCTCTCTCTCTCTCTCTCTCTCTCTCTCTCTCTCTCTCTCTCTCTCTCTCTCTCTCTCTCTCTCTCTCTCTCTCTTTCCAGCCGCCGCTCTTACATAATATCGTCCGTTTTCGTCGTAAAACCGTGTGTGTTTGCGCGATTTCAGGAAAAGTATATTTCCCGAAACGCACAAAACACAGAGCGCGGAAAAATGAATTCTCCGCACGTAGGATGCTTTGTTTTGCACGTGTAATTATACATACATGTATGTACGGCGTTGTTCTTTGATACAGTCGATCACGAATACGATGCAATCTCACGTTGCCCTTTGTAATGCAACGGTAACGAACCGTAATGCGGCGCGCACGAAAACGTAATCAACGCACGACAAACATCGTAACGTCCGTGTAACTCCGCGGATACAATTTAAATAAAATCAACATCAGGACAACACAACCCCTGCCGTATACTTGGTTGATAATGAACCGACTGGCATTTCGCCCGATTAGTCGTTATCGGTTAACGTAACGCACTCGCGATTATTGCAACGCGAACTTTGTAACGAATGACGGAGGTATCTCGACATCGTAATCACGCTTGTCGAAAGCAATTATTTAATACGATTACGCCGAGTTAATTATTTGAACGATAATAATATAATCCCGCGCTAGTCATTAGAATTATGTCAACTGCTATGTTAGCATAATAATTATTTATTATTTGCATCGTGATAATGCGCAAATATTAAACTACTGTTTGTTAATCCGTCCTCCCGGTTCGGCCTTTGGAGAACGAGGCAACGCCTATTTTGTTTCAAATTAATTGATGCAAATTTATATGATGTAAATTTGTTTGACTGAAAAAAAATTTAATTCTATTACCGTCGTATTATCTTACACGGTCGTTGAAGTTCAATAAAATTTTGTTTAATAACGTCAAGTACCGAGATTTATACAAAGTCGATGCTGTATGTGTACAACACAGTTATCGCGCGCATTCGTTTCTTATTACGATATTATCTTATCGCATATATTTTATATAAAAGTTTCATTAAAAGATAACGCTTATCTGCTGCCATCAGCGAAAAATAAGCTTTTCTTGTTATTAAAAAACGAATTTCCTCACTCAAACATTTATATATAGTACACGATATCACTTGCGATTTGTTTCTTCAATCCAAATTTATCACATGTTAGATAGATTTCTTTAATCCGTCTCTAAAAACACGTATAGAGATTTACATAAAATTATGTTCCTTTTTAAAAACAAAAAAATGTAATAGTGATTATCGTACGCCTACTGTCGCTCAATTTCCAGCGTAGATTACACAGACCCAACACAACCGCAATGTTATCGATGCAACATCGACACGATAGCTATAATTAATTACTCTCGTGGTTCGCCGTGGTCCTTGGCTGGCGTGTTAAATAATCCAAATATTACAGCGCTATACAACGAGAAGGTGCTATTATGCCTTGTTCCGATCGGCCGTATACGCGTTTTACGTCACGCGTTTGTCACTCACACTTCATATTTCATTCTACTTTCCATGCAACGCCTTCTTTCGCTCCGATACAAGAAGGTCTCCTCCCATTGACCTCGAACTTTCGCGAAAAAAAATCTCAAAAATATAAATCGCGTTTGCAAACGACTGTCAGACCCGCGAGATAGATTGGTTTTTCTCTTTCGTGGGATAATATATCGCGTTCTCGAAGAAACACGACAGGAACAATTTAAAAAAGTGGACTTTTCACGATAAAGTTTAAGAAATATTTCTAGTTCCCTTTTTCTAACGTATTTTCCACCGCAACTGTGCGCAGCTTGAATTTCTTTTCTATGCAATTTATAATTATGATTTTTTCTTCACAGTTTATAACTTTTCACATATTCCGTCGTTTTATATCCTCTATGAAAGAAAGTTTTAATCCGCGAGTGAATTAAAATAACTAGCGACACTTTTCCGAGCCATGAACCGAACATTATACTTTCCCGTATGAGCGCAAGACTTTAAAGTCGATTTTTTTCGGTTTTCTTTCGAGAAAGAAAGGGGAGAGCGCGCGATTTATTCGAGTCTCGATATATGTTTATTCTCCCTGGTGAATTACGATAAGCGACACTCGAGTCACGATAAGCCCGTCGTCCATCGTCACGAATATTGATTGACATCGACGTGAGTTTATAATAAATAAATCGCATACCCCCCGGGTGATTTATAGCCATGCCAGAAAACTGACGTAAAAACTTGCACGTGTATGCGCGCGCGCGCACACACATTTTAATCGTTAGAAATTATACAAGCGATTAGTGATGATAAATTCATGTTACTCCGATATCATTACAATAATCAATACAATAATAAATATCACATATAATTAATAAGATCATCACATACAATATTAATCACATTAAACTTCTCCCATTTGTTTGTCGACTGTAAGGTGATTTTACGCGATTCGAACATGTCACGCGCGGATTCATTATTTATATATATTTTAATTATATTCTTTAGTTACTGTTATATTAATGTTGTAGAAATTCGAAAGAATGAAAGAAAAATATAATAGTTAAACTGGAGTTCAAATCTGAGAAGTATTATTGTTCACTTTGCCCGGATCGTCCCGTCATTGAAGGCTATCGTGTGCCGTTATCAGCGGACGCAGGAGAAGCATTAACTATGATTATTCCTGACGATGGCGTTTCACCCTCCGAAAATGTCCATAGCAATTGTTCGGCGTCGTGTTTGCCTCTGCATTCGTCGTCCCGTCACGAAAGCCCAGAGACCCAGAACATTTCGTGCACCCTATATAACCTACCCTCCACTACGAGTTTGCCGTTCCGCGACCCAACCCCTCGGTAATCCAACTGGAAACACATGGCGTCATCGCCGTTCGACTGCTTGGCATATGCAGCGAAATATCTCGCGTACAAGCGAGAGCAAAAATCATCAAAACGGGTCTCTCGCAGAGAGCGCGAACGTATTTATAATGACATACATATGACGTTTACATATCGTTTGTGCGCGAAATGAATTTCGAATTTTGTGCAAAATACTCTTATAAAATAAACATTTTGTTTTGACACAATATTGCGCAGAATCACATAATGGATACAGTTTTCGCAACTTTTCGAATCATGTAAATATCATAAAAAATCTGAAATTTATTATCTCATAAAAGTTAATTTGATAAAAAAAGTTAACTTAAAAAGTGAAGTTATTAGTTATAACGCGATTCGGTGACGAAGAATTATATTTGATATCGTTTAAACGAACAAAGAAGATTAGAAGTTCGAGAAGCTGAAATAGAGCCGAACAGAAAAGTCCATTCATGCGAGTTTTTTAAGGAATCTCGTTGTTTCGGTCAAAAAAAAAAAAAAAAAAAAAAGGCTACCTTTTCCGTTGAACTTATTAGACGCCACCCTTCACGTTCACGTGGATTAAATGGCCATCGTGATTAGAAGTTCCCTTTGCAGACCCTCTGCGGGTCGCTGCGTTTTAGGTGCTGTGGCTCATAACGCTTCGTCAGCGTTGTAAACACGAGAGTTTCTCTCTTCCGTGAGGACGGCACTTTCGTGATGACTTTCGAAGGAGGATCCGACAAGTCACAGAGTTCGAAATTTATCATCGCGCGTATAATCAAAAATCTTCCAGAGATTACGACGTTAGTTTTCTCGGAGAGAATTTTGCTTTACGCAAAACGATTCCTCGTAAAATTCAGCTGTTCCACTTTTCCGGATACTGCTCCAATTTGCAAGAGATTTCCACTTGGAACTATCCGATTTGCCTCACTTGTCCATTTAACTTGATCGTTTTACGCTCATATAAAAAATGCTTTAATATTTAATAAATTCGTTTTTTCATGTAACATGAGTGCAAGATTTTTTTAACTGAAAAATATATTTTTTACCACAATTTTTGAATATTTTATAATCAAGATGAAGACAAGAAACGACATGGAATTAAATTAAGGAAACATTTTTATCTCTAGATGTAGAATAATATTCCAAATATTGAAAAAATGTCTTTTTAATGACACATTCCGCTCGAATCTATTTTTTTATTACTCTACGAAATAATATTTCTTTTTTTATGAAGTAGAGCAATCTTGTCGGGTTTTTACGGGGAGACAGATAGCGGTTCTTTACGAGTCACACGCCGCATAACTCAACGGTAAAGAACAGAGAGAAATTTCGAGAGACCCGTCTCACTTTCTCGTGAAGCAATCTTCGATCAATCGCGATCGCGCGAAGAGTATAAGTAATGACATTTCCCGAAGTTTCCCTCGCGATTTGTCCCTCCTGCTGACGCGAATTTTAACGGATACGAAGATGAGATCTTCGTCTTTGAACTCGCCGCCAGGAAGTTCCGGGAAAGGTGCTCTCACGCGTATTATCCATCCGCACTTGATTCCCCTTCGTTTCTCCTTCCGCTCTCTCTGTTATCCCTCTTGTCGCCCACTCGTACCTTCTCTCTCTCTCTTTTTCTCTCTCTCTCTCTCTTATCTCAATTTAATCAAAGAAGAGAAGGAGAGAAAGAAATGTCCGAAAGACAGCGAGTCGACGAATCCTTCTTAGATGCTTTCGAATATCTTCTTAAAGCAATCGTCCACGAAATTGAAGCTGCAAGCTAATGTAAGGACGCGGAAATCAATATTATCGCCCGGGCCGATAATACTATTCCCTCATCCGCTTGACATTTCCGTCGTCTGTATTTTCTTCTTTGTTTCACTACGGACGTTTAACGGTACTGATAAAAAAAAAAGCTAATAATAAACTATCGGAAATTTTATTTCACTTTTGGAGTCCGTAAACCAAAAAAACAATATATACGTACAACAAGATATGTATTCTGTATATCTCAGTAATTCATAAAACAAAGAATCGTTAAAAGATGCTTGAGAAAAAGAAAGAAATGAAATGATATTAGCTGATTCAATTTCTGACGGAATAAACAGTCTCTTATAAAGATTCATTTCAAAAGTATATTGTGACAGTTAGAATCGTGAATTTATTTAATTTTCAACGACGAGTGACTGCTTGATAAAAATTGAAAACGAACATTTTGTTTCAGTTGAAGTAGCTGTAACAAAATAATCAATTGAACATAAATTTCATTATTCATCGTCCGCTTAAAGTTTAAACGCTGCGGTTATTTATTTAATCATTTGATGCTTAAACTTCTATAAAATTACAATCGCTGCAAATGATCAAGCACAAAAAACAAATTGAATCCAGATTTTCTCCAGGAACATACACGAACGAGACGTACGCGAACGTGTATACGTGAAGATGAAGACGAGGCGTCCCCGCGCATATCAGGGAATTAATTTCAATCGGATATTCAACACACGCATTCAGAAATATCGAATTTAATGTCGAAATAGTCGATATATATATATATATAAAATCCGGATATCAGTACTCACGTAAACTCGATTGCTAACGGATATTCATCGCCGTTAGACAATGGAAAAGCACGTATCCATTTAAAAAAAAAAAAGCTCGTACAAATTCGAGAAAAAATGTAATGCAGTTAAAAACTATAAACACACATTTCTGCTATACATCAATGGAAAGAATAATAGAAAAACAAAAATCTTACAAAACTACGTTACATTTTTTAATAAGATTTGTTTACATACACACACACACATACACACACGTCAAAACAATGAGAGAAACGTAAATTACTGAAAGTTATAAAAAGTATTACTTATGTGAAAATAACAATCTGCGTCTCAAAGAGACTGTTTTTCTGAGGTAAAAAGTTCCGCCGGCAGCTACACGCATCCGTTTGTTTCATCAGACAGTTTTGTATTGACCAAACAAGACCGGGATCGGTTGAGAAGCGCGTTGCTCGCGAACGAGGAAAAGTGCCCGGTTCTTGAAGAATAGTATTGGTTGTGACGCGAGCAAAAACGCGCACGGTCTGTCACGGCGTGTGTGCAATTCTTTTTCTGAATATTTATATACCAATGCTGAGACTTCTTCTCTCTCTTTCTCTCTCTCTCTCTCGAGCTCGAGCACGCGGTCGCGGAGTCTAAAACGGAATATCATTTGAAGAAGTGCACGCGGCCAGGCGTTTGTTCATCGCCGTAATTGAAACAGCTCTCGAATAAAATCCGCTCGTGAAACAAGCGAGAATCCATTTTAACTTCTCCGTTTCTAGCGCAGCCGTACATATACGTGCGGAGTTACTCAATATTAAAAAAGGCGAAGAAGTAGATGTTCTCAATAATAAAAATAGAAAAACAGAAAAAGATGCTTGATTGCACGCACACACGCGCGATTGTACCGCTGCATGCTTTTGCTAAGAAAGAAAATAAGGATTTTGAAAAAGGAAAACGACGGCTATGCACTTTTTCAGACAGGAGCGTGTACAATATGAGACCGTTATTAAAAGATTCTGAGAAAGAGAAAGAGAGAGAGAGAGAGATGTAATTTTTAAATTGAATACATTCCTTAAAATAGGATATATATATATATATTTGCTCTCAACGAACAGACTTATATTATTTTTGTCGAATCCACGATAAAAATAATGGCTCGTAGAAAACCGCGACAGTAAGTAAGTTTATTGCAAAATTGCAACACGTTTCGAAATAGTGTTCTATAACGCCGCGCGTGTAAAAATCACGCACAGCAAACAACCAATAACTCGATTGTTCAAATAAAGCAACGACAATTAATTTAACAAACTATTCAATCAATCAAACTGTTAAGAACAATCCGGACATGTACGGGATAGATAAATTGAATACAATATATATAAAATGGAATACACACAATATAAAACGATATATATATATATATATACATACACGTGTATAACCCATCTTGACCTCGATGTAACGAATATATTCGAAATTGTTTTTAAACCAACCCTCCGAGTGCTAAATCGCGCGGAATTTGTCAGCTGTCTTACGCGACCAGATATCGAATATCGAGATTCGATATCTTAAAAACGACCCCGCCGAAAGTAAGAAAGCAGTCTGAACGTTAGATACTTTCTCACATATAGCGGCTATTTCCGGTTTCTTTTTCGCTCCTCTTCTCTCTCTCTCTCTCTCTCTCTCTCTCTCTCTCTCTCTCTCTCTCT
>NW_018020584.1:4355059-4364332 GCF_002006095.1 Pseudomyrmex gracilis | reverse complement strand
ATATATATATATATATATATACATGTATATGTATATGTATATATAAATTCCTTACTTTACAAGGATGAAACTGCTATTCGCGAGTATCCCCATTAATATTCGTGCTTTCATATTTCATTCAGCAAGATCTAAACCAACCTAAAATATGTGGAAGCCTCCACAAGAGAGAAAGAGAGAGAAAACACGTAAATCTCGCGTATTTGCGAATCTCTTAGCGATTGCTAAACTGTAAACGGATGTTTTCTTTTTCCGTTATTCATGATCTAAATGCGGTATACAACTACACGAAGAAAATGTTTCGAAAACGTTTTTGCGAAAACAGTTTTTCTTTCGTAAATTTCAAAAACATTTTACATTTAATCGTATTTTTCATCGAGTTTGTCCCCGTGTGTCGGGGACAAACTCAATTACAATTTGTCGTGCTTTTTAAAGAGCTGGCAGAAATTGAGATATCTTTTTCCACATTTATATAATACTATCATAAACAATATTCCTAACATAACATATTAAATATTAACATATTAAATATTTTGATATCGAGATAAATAAAATTAAATTATTAATTAGTTGGTTCGTGTTTAAATACAGAATACATATAGATTTTTACAGCAAGCATCTTTTCGTTACGTAAATATTAGAAAGATCAATTAGCTGTATGTAACGGTTAAGTACTTGATTAAGAATTAACAGCGACGAGTTTCCGGCTTATCTTCTCTAGCGAAGTGTGCTCCACCTCTGCTTTCCTTTCCAATAAAATAGTTCGAACAAGAAGAACCGTAAGAACTGCGAGAGAACATGTCTACCTCGTCCTCGTGCGACAGGCACGAAAGGAAAGAAAAGCAATCACCAGTTTGTTATACGGGGTTGTTCAAACATCCTTTTCGCTGGAAAGGTAGTTCTCGAAACGCAGATTGCTTTCGACCCGCTGCTGCTGGTTGGAAGTTTTTGCTAGACACGCACTGTAATTATTCTCACTCTTACGGTCTCGTTTAGTTATTTCCTGTCTGGATTTTTTTCAAAAAAATAAAAATCCAAAACTGTATTACTGTAAAAGCAAACTTGTAAACCTGTGCAAAAATCAGTTTTTGAATCGTGTCAACGCGAGAAAATTGCATTATCAAAATTCAATAAATAGCAAAAATTTCCGTGCGTTTTGAACAATTTGAAACACGCGCAATCGAGAGAAAAAAAAATAGAAAAAAGTACATAGAGAGAGAGAGAGAGAGAGACGCCTTTTGAGTATTTTTTTCTTTTCGTTCCGAAAGCAAGCCACCGCTACACAGGCCGTCGGGACACAGGCGGTGGAAAGTTAAATCGCGGTAACTTTTTAATTGAAATCGAAAAAGTTCGCGTTCAACTGAACTGAAAGGCGCTGGCGAAAGAAATAAATGTCCCGTTGCGACGCGCCGACCGGCTCAGCTTTTACTCGTCTTTCTCGTTAAACCTTATAAAGAGACCGACCGGGAGTTACTCGAACGATAATAATACGACCGGATTTTAATATGCTGTCTCTTCTTCCTCGTCACCGCGACCTACCTGCTCGTTTTCTTTTCGGCGGTAAAGCGATGCGGGACCATTCGATCGATTTTAATAACGTCCCGACGCTTCTTTCGAGGATCGATTATTAATTTTTTTTTTTTATCGACGAGCACAAAAGCGCACTCTCTCTCTCTCTCTCTCTCTCTCTCTCTCTGAAATTAGAGCGCTAAAGTTGAATTTCTTTTTATCTTGAAGTACAGGGACGGTTTTTCGGCATTGCCTATCATGCCGATCCTATACCGGAAGTCGGAGCTCCCGAGAACAAAAGAAGAACGACAAAAAAAGAATTGTCCACAAGACAAAAAGAAAGAGAAAGAAAGAGAGAGAGAGAGAGAAACGATAAGAAAATTGCACGAAGGAAGGAGGAGAAACTGGCGGAAAAGTCGCAGGCCGACCATTGAGAGAAAATGAAGTGGAAGAGATAAAGCTGACGAAACAAAACGACCGGACCGACGTTTCTAATTATGTGATTTCTCAAATTTTCTCCAAGAAATATATATTGTATGAGTTATTTAATCTTCGTCTCGATACAATTGAGAGAAGCCAAAGGAATGTTAAGATATGTATATTTTCTATATCTATATACATACATTTTG
This sequence comes from Pseudomyrmex gracilis, assembly GCF_002006095.1. Classification (NCBI taxonomy): domain Eukaryota; kingdom Metazoa; phylum Arthropoda; class Insecta; order Hymenoptera; family Formicidae; genus Pseudomyrmex; species Pseudomyrmex gracilis. The sequence goes on along the minus strand of NW_018020584.1, from coordinate 4,362,197 downwards.
TTTTTCAAACAGAGTTGAACACTCATCCCCCTCTCCCTACTTCGATAAATATTCATTTTTCAACGAAAGAATTCAAGAAAAACAACAATAACGAGAACTTTAAATAAAAAATTAATTTTCCGTTTAAATTCACGAGCTTGCGATGTGTGATTCGCGGTTTTTTTCTTTCTACGATAATATCACGCGACTCATTAATTAAAGTGTATCTAACCCTAGTGTGACAACTTGGCTCCCGATCTCTCCTACTACAGTTCTCTTTTGAACAGTTTTTCTCGAATTGACAAGTGTGAGTAAATACAAGTGGTTTACTTTGAGACAGATGCGCGCGATTAGTGCGAAATTTAAAAAAAGAGAGAGAAAATCGTACACGCAGCGAATTTTATTTGCGAATGAAAGTAAATTACAGTAACATTACCTGACGAATATCGAATGAATACTTGCCGCGTCTGGCTTTTTCCGTGCTCCCTTTGTACTCTTTATTGAAGCAATAAAAGGATGGGTTATATCGCGTGAGCCATAGGTAGGTTGTGCGCGTTTTTACGTGTGAACGTTCGACAGCGCGAACGAAAAGATTCTCGTAGAGACGAGTAAAAATGCAATTACCGAATCCTCCCCTTTCCGATCGCTGCCGATCAAGTCTCTTGTCTTTCCCGGAGAATTTATGATTTCGAAAGTTTGCCCTCGGGAAATAAGAGAAACATTTTGTTTACTCGGACACATCGTGTTCTCCTCGAAAGAATGGCTTTTTTGTCCATTTGGCGTTTTTCGGCCGTGTAATTCCATCGAAAATTTCATCGCAGTTAATAATACAAAACATTTGCGAAATGCACGCGAAATTGCGTTTACACATTTCAAATCGTTCATGTGTGTGTGTGTATGCGCGCGTGTACGACGTTCCGCACTCGCTCAAAAGCGCGAATTATGCAAAGTATTGAACGGCGATGATAATTGGCAGCCGTTAATTACGAGACAAAAAAAAATTAAACGTTCGGCACACAGCATTAACATTCATATGCGGGCGCAAACATATACAATTCTGCTTGTACCAATGTCGTACTAATAAATAATTGAAGTAGTAATATCGGCAGTAATTACATCGTCAAAAAATTGATTTAATAATACGATAAAAAAATTCTCCGAGAGAAATCAAATTCATAGAAAAAATCTAATTTGTGAATATACTCTCTCTCTTTCTCTCTTTCTCTTGTTTTATCGAGCAACGAAAACTACGTTTCTGACGAGTAACAACTCGTTTGAACTTTAAATGCGACACTCGATTCCAATTTCGTGCCGCGCGAAAATTGCATTTATATAATAAAAATAGTTACGTAAGTAATTTAATGAAGCGTGTTTGTATGAAAATAAAAATTGCGTTTTCCACCGGGAGAAAGAAGACGCGTTTGAGAGAACAGCGAATAGAGAGATCGTGTGAAGCATCGCGGAACGAACGCGCCGACGAAACAAGATTGAAAAATAAATGAAAATCGGCAGTCAATGATGAAAAATCACGAGAATATAAAAATGAGGCAGATACAACTCTGTCGAAAGCAATCATAGACTGAGAAACATCTGCTATTTCAAGCAGAGAAGCACATTCAAAAACGCGCCACGTCGTTTATCGCGAGTGCGTCTTACAAAAACTTTATTTTCCAGCAGCTCTCTCTCTCGCTCGCTCGCTCTTCGTGATGTAAGTCTGAGAATCTTACGAGCTGTCGTTAGAAATTCGTCCCGACGTGATTCTCCACGAACAGGAATAAAATTCTATTTGCGAGAAGAAGAAAAAAAAACACTAGCAAATAGCGGACACCACGACGGCGAACTCTCTCGCCTTCGTATACGAAAAGAATCGATACGACCTTCCGACTGTAAGCTTGCCGATCTTATTTTCACTTGTACTTTATACTAGTATAAGATGGGAGACTGCGATATCAGTGAAAAGTATATGGAGCTTCCCGACCTTCCACCGCGCTGACCGGAAATTCGATTCGTGAGCAAAATAGATAGCTATTTCTCGTATGTGTACATGCAGGTATGTATGCGTAAATGTGTAAACATTTATAACCTTTACAATACTGTAACAACTTAGTGATACAAAGTTTGAAACGTGTTTTATTCAATTGCGGCAATTTTTTTGTTTTTGTTTTTTTTGTTTTTTGTGTGAGTCGCATCCTCTTCAATAAATGATTTAAGCTTTATGCTGCGCGTATGTTGCTTTAGGTAACGAACCGAATAAATACAAAGTAAACCATATTTTTTAACTAAAATTTGTTTTCAACTACCACAAAAAAATTTTTCGCAATAATACTGCATGAAACGTAATACTATTACGTTACAATCCGTAACTAATATACTTTTTCCGACAGAATTTCGTAAATATTTATAAATTATTATTTTTTTCATTTTTTCCGCGCAAGTGTCGAATTGAGATTAAAATTTTCATGTTCATTTACGTGCTTCGAGCCAATAGGACATTTGTCAATATAGAAAAAAAACAGAGCAAAACAACACGAAACAATGTGTCATTTTCTTAACAAGAAAAATAGAATAGCATAAAAGAAATATTAGAAAGAACAGAAAGAAATATTTTCTTGTGAAATCTGAAGTTTGTAAATTGCAATTTTTATGCTCATTATTGTTAGTTTATTTATATTTATTATATTTTTTATTATTATTAGTTTACAATTCCGCGTCAACAAGAGTTTTTTGTTGATCAAACAAAGACATATAACATATATATGTATTTACAAAATATAGTTTTCAAAAGAACATTTTGGGAAAAAAATATTTCTGGTACGATTTTTCTGTATATAAGAAGACAACGTTATATTTTTTTTGTTTTGCTTTGTTTTAACTATATTGACAAGTGTTATCGATAACAAGTGTTATTGTTGACAAGTATATATTGATATATACAACAGGATACATGTGCTATGATGATCGAATTTCAATCTTACTGCGTTTCAAAAACAAAGAGAAAACTATTACAAATATTTATAAGTGTTTATTGCAAAAAGTATATTAGTTACGGATTTTACGTATAACACAATAATGTTTTTTTACATGATATTTGAAACAAATTTTGTTGGAAAATCACATTTTACTTGTTTAGCAGTTCGATCGCGTTCAAAAGACATCCACGACATTTTATTAATTAAATTCCGCCGCGACAATATCGGGCATCGAAATTAAAACAATATCACGTATCGTGATTAAATTCGCGAAGGACTCTTATTTTTCGTAGAAACGCGGAAATTCAGTGAAACATACTTCGAAAGTACATTTGCTGGCGATCCTGATTAATTCTCTCATTCTGCGTTAGTAATTTTGAAGCTTATCCCGAAGTTCTTCAAACTGGTAATATTCGATAGCTTGCTAATTAGAGAGCTTCAATTTCATTTCTCCGAAATATCCGATTTCTTTACTTCCTACTTTGTTGAGTTGAATAAAGTTATCCGATAACTTTATCTCGTTGCTCGAAATTGCAACTAAATAATGCGTGACACAGAAAACAAAATAAGATGTAAAGGGATGAGAGCAGAGTTAAACGATTTTTTTCGAAGAAACTAATTGTAAAAAAGTAGTGTAAGATTGTGTTCAAAAGTTACGCAAAGAACTTTCATACATATATTTTCGGACATTTTCTTGCAAAACCGTCTGGTATTTTTCAGCACAAAGTCTGTTACTTTGCCATACGTGAGCGAGGAAAACTTCTAGATGGGAAGGATAAATCTACCATGGAACCGCATACTTGGAAAGAGAGAGAAGTACATCATGCGGCTGTCAAACATACTCGAGAGACTCGAAATCGAAGATTGATCGAGTAGAAACTCTTTTATCACATATCGATGCTTTCCGCGAAAGCGTCTCAATGGCAAATGTGTTTGCATCGAGTTACGTTATTGTTACTTTTTTTATAGTCGCACTTTGTTGTGACCGTAACTCACAATTCAGCGTCATTCTTGCGGCAGATTGTTTTTTATTTCTTTAACTCGGCCGATTGGAGTTTTTGTATGTTAAAATTTACACGCGCAAACTTCACTCAAAACGGTCAGCTTCTATTGCACGCCGCAAAAAAAAAAAAAAAAAACTGCCAAATACGACAGTGTCGAAATGTATTCCAAAAAGTACGATTACGAGATAAATTAAATATCGAAATACTCACTTACTGAAACAAGCGAAAACACATCTAACGAGATATACAATCGACAACATTCCTAGAATAATGACGTAAATCTCTGCTTCCTTATTAATAACACGCAAACATTTCTGTATCTCGAGACACGAAAATTCATCTCGCGCTTAGATAAGGGGATTTGCGGTTTTGGAGCCGGATGTCGTTCGCCAAGACGAGATACGAGCGCGCTCTTACTCTCTCTCTCTCTCTTTCTCTTTCTCTTTTTATCTCGTAACTCACTCCGCTTTGTCGACTAACTGTACATGTATATATATACATACATACGTATGTATATACATACAGGCGGTATCATGTATATCACAGTATGTGGATTCGGGAAAGGTTTGAATTTGCGAAGCCGGACAGCCGCGTGCGGGAGCTTCGTGTAACTAATCGGGGGTATATCCCGTGCCATTGCTTGTAAGAAACATCTCTCTGTAAACAGCGGTTCGCAACTTCGATAGTAACAAAACTTTGCGAGAGTACGCATGTACAATGTATTTCGTGGATAGCGATCTCGAATGTTCTCGAAAGTCTACGATCTGTTCCAGGAAAATAAACCTGACTTCCGCTTTGAATCTAAATCTGAAACTCTTACAGAAAGGTTGTATGCCGGATCACTTATCGTCGCGTTATTTTTTTTATTAATAATTTTCGTGACTTTATTGGCGTGTATTTAAAACGTACATATATATATAGTGTTACATGTTATATTGTTAAAATTTGTTAAAATAAATTTTTGTCAGCAAAAATGCATGAAAATATAAGACACTTTTATTGTGGACAATAAAGTGGAACCTGTTCTCTTATCTTTGTTCTCTCTTTTAACAAGCCAGCCTATCCCAGGTAGTTTAAATTGCAGAACGTATTCACAGTGCGTCTCCGGATGCTCTTTAACGCGAGTACGTTCTGGTGACACACGTGGAATCATGCGCTGCATTGTGTTACTAAGCAACAAAAGAGACAACTTCTCCTGAAGAGTGTCGAGCTGCACGAGCAAAGAAGCACGAAGAAGTACGTAGACCGTAAGGAGCTGAGTGTGTGACGAAACTGAGAAAAGTAAACACACTGCGCCGAAGCGCACAGATGTTTAATCGTTAAATACGTAATTTAACTTTTTTCGAAAAACATTTCACAAATGTGCAATGTGTTATTGTCTTATCGATAAGATGAAATTAATTATAACCCTCAAAAAATACTCGAAGAATTTTTACGATTGCTGTATTGTACTAGAAATTTAAAACATTGATAATTCCTGGTATTTCTTTTTAATTAAATATTAAATAGAACGTCTCAAAATAAGAGTAGAGAAAAAAAAACTATCATGTTTTCTAACAAACAAAACAGTCTATTACAGTAAAAAAAACCTTATATCACATTTTATGAAACAACTATATTGTCTGAAATATATCTTATCAAGCAGTAATCAATTTTAATGTGCAGTAAAACACGGTGCTGAGCATAGTGTCATCACTTTTTAAAGAGGAAGTGCGAAGTATAAGTTTGAATCTCAGGATGATCGATTATACGGTCTGTTCGCGTCATGAAAAATCGTGCTTCTATATTTCCAGGTTAATAACTTTTCTAATGGAAAGTGATAAAGTACTATTCTAACGTGTATTACGTGCATTCGAGGAAGGCCGAGCAGGAAAGCCCATTAACGGTTTTTGTGTAAACCTATGACTAACACGATGAGCCAGCAAGATGTGTTATATAATCGTTCAACAGTGTTACATGCACGCTTCGCCGACTAATAAACAGGCATTAAATTTTCCAGCTGAAGGTTTCCGAAATGAACCATTACTCCGGTTCCCAATATACAGCGTATTTAACATTAATGATGCAAAACAACAGCTGGAAATTAATTTGAATTGATTCCGAAAACACAAATTATTGTCAAAATATCATTAAAATGAAAGAAGAAAATTTTTGATAAAAAAAAGTACATAAAAATAAGGTGCGCGTGCGCGTATGTGTATGTGTTATACATATATATACTATAAATTTTGTATAATGATAATTTTGTAAATTTTTTTGTACTATAATTTTGTACAACTATATTACGTACTTTTAAAGTGAAAAATATTAAAATGCATTAATTTTCAGCAGAAACAGAACAGAAATAAACGGCAAATGGTAATATCTTTGAATAATAATTTCCGCATTATAATAAGCCCGAAGCGTTCGTTTCGCGAGTGACAAGAAGAGTGGAAAGAAATTACACTAACAGAGCTGAAGAATATATATAATAAATTTTTTCGCGCTGGTTATTATTCTCAAACGATGTTTTGTATCGCTCGAGTTAATAACAGAGAAATCATAAAACTGACCTTTTTACCTCTTCTTTTCTCGCATCACAAATAACAAAAATTCCGCTCATCGTGAAAATCACACGCGCTGTAAATGCAGTTTTAATTGCGAGAAATTCTTTTCCCGAGATATTTCGAAGAGCAGCAGTTATCGCGCGGCGTTACGCAACGAAGCGCTGCAAAATTATTGCATTATAAAAATTGTTGCACAAAATAATTTTACTTCTGCAAGAGAGAATATATCAGCTCTCTCACCAACCGTGAAATTCATGTTAAAATGTTATGGAAATATCACATGAAAATATGGTTTCTCTCTTGCTACTCTCTCTGCGCTATTTCAATTATTATTTAATAAACATTAAAATTAACATAAACACACATTGAATGTTGTGAATATTTAGAATGAATATTTATCGAATGCAAACAAGGGATATGCGTTATATTATGTTACAATAAATGGTATGAATTAATGAGTTACGCATTATATATACATACACAGTAAAAAAAAAAAATGTTAATTTTAACATTTTTTGCATGTCCCAGGAGGTCCACTCTAAATTGTAAGTTAAAACAACTTATTCGTTGTGAGTCACTTATTGACAAACTAGTAAAGTTAAATAATTGACACAATACTTTACATTTATATTTGTTATTT
>NW_018020584.1:4330764-4355049 GCF_002006095.1 Pseudomyrmex gracilis | reverse complement strand
AAATGTTAATTTGTGAAGTTAACATAAATTTAACACGTGAAAAGATTAAAAAAATAATAACATATCAGTATTATGTTAATTTTACATTGAAGTAATAATCAAAACGTCGTAACACAAGAAAAGTTCTACATTTTGACGCACGATTTTTTACTGTGTATGTATATGTATATATAATATAATATATGTAATAAACACTACTAATATTTTTTTCATATATTGTGGTGACAGATCATAGTTTTAAAGCATTTTTCGCGTGCGACTATTTTTTTTACGAATTTCGCGCACAAGCTTCGTGGATTATTATTACAACTGCACATCGTCGCGATATTAGCGCTTATTATTATCGCGCACGGCGTGATTAAAGCGTTACGATAAGATAAAGCAACCGCGCGGGTTTGCACACAGAATTTATCCATCAATTTTCTTCGATTATCGGACGGTAATGTCTATAAATGTGAGATCACGCACCGCAAAAAAAATCAACAAAACATCATTTTCATAATAAAATATCAATAACAGTTAAATGTACTCTCTTTTTCTTGTAGAACAATTTTGATAACGCTCAAGCAGTAATCCACGACAATCTGCATAATCCTCGGCGTGTTGTTTTCGTCGTATTGCGTAAGCTACTTTAACCGTGGAATCTCGCGACAATAATGCGTTAACACAGAATATCGCAATATTCGGCTTCACAGAAATTGAATTTATTCAGTTTATACATTGATTATATTCCGGAATAAATATTTACCAATCTTATTTTGCTCCGCGGGAAAAAAAAACTTATTTTTCCTTTCAAGAGAGAATATTCAGAGAATTGTAAATTTTGTTTTTTATCGACATTCGGGACATCCTGCAGAATATTTAGATGTTTATTTGATGAAACTTCTTCTCTCCCTTTTTTCACGAGGCTTCATAAACAGATACTATTCCTTAACGGTGAAGAGGACCCTGTTAGTCCGAGAAATTGCGTCCATTTGGTGCTTTTTTATTTTACAGCGCCGCCTTATATTGCATAATATAATTTTCATTCGAATCAAAGGAAATATATCTCCGGAGAAAAGATGAGAGAGAACTGGAGCAAGTGCAACGGGGGAGGGAGGGAAGAGGTCGGTATAATATCGCGATTCTCGCATTGTACCGTCGCGTTCTCGAAACGCAAGTTCTCCGGAGAATCGACATTCCTGTGTATCCCAGAGAGCGTCTCGACTGCGGTGCACGACCCCGATGCGGGTCATATGACGTAATTAGGGATACAGAAACAATGCACGCCTTTGCCACGGCCGTTCTATATTAATGCGGCTTAATCTCCGTTTCCAATAATTGCTCTCGGACCGAATATTATATTGCCTTATATAAAGCGTCGCGTTCGAACTAATGCCAGTCCGGCATGAATTTAACCCGCGTGTCCGCTCAGTTTTGTTTTATAATATATCTCTCATGTTTTAGTTAATATGACCGCCGCGCGCGTATGATTAATTTAATAGTTCATTTCAATCGGTAGCGGTAAATAATGCGACGCTACGATTGCAGATCTTTTAAATTTCGTTCGAATGAATCGCTGATTTGAAAAAGAAGAAAGGTCATTTTTCCGACAAGAGTAACCGAGAAGTTAACGGAGAAATCATCCTCGCTTGTTTGATATTTACGTTATTGTTATATTTTGTATTCATTAAATAAAACATTCTCAATAAAAATATAGTTTTTTTTCCGAAAACAATAATATATTTACAAGAATCATATTTACTCTTCTGTTACCCTCAAGGAATGCACGAAATTTTAAAGAGCGCGAAATACACGCGCATCATTCATCTCGCTCAATGTTTCGTTCTCGAGACTAAAAACAATCGTTCGCGTCGTTTCGAATAATTGCACATCGGCAATGACTGGCGACAATAACAGAATCAATAGCAAGTCGCGTTTCAATAAATTAACGGTAAAACACTTCATTTCCGCCACTTTTGCGCCGCGCACATCCGCGTTTTATATTAAAACAAACGCGTAATGTTGCAGATATTTACAGCGAGACGCCCGGTTTCCCGAGTAATTCCTCCTAATTGCCAGGGCGGCTCGCGGCCTCGGATTATGAAATGTACGTGGTGCGTGGTAGAATAGTTAAATGCCACACACACGCGAGAATAAAAGTTCCCATCCCGTGTACTTAGATTTATCGTTTTTATAAGGCGATCCATTAGATCGCACGCGAGCCCATCGCAATGTATATTCCCGCGATAAATATTTCAATCAAACCAGACGACAATAGCGATCTCTTTCCTCCAAAACGGAAGAGATCTTCTTTTTTTTTTTTTATAAAGAAATCTCCCGTCCTCCTGAGAAGAAGAAAACAAGAGAAAACTCGAAGCAACAAGGCATTATTATGCGTCGATAAAAAGTTTGAGAAGAGGAAAGGAAAAAATCGAGTTTGCGAATGTTTCATTTCTGTAAAAATCTCTTTTAAACAGTATGAAGTCTCTGTATATCAAAAACGAAGTCAGAAACAATGAACTAAGAGGGAGCGTACCCTCGTCAACGTGAATTAAAGTAAAAGGGCGAAATGGTGCAGTGGGACGCGCGCGGTATTAAAGAGGCTAGGGGTGTCGGGTGGGGGATGATTAATCGTCGAGCAATCTCTCCACGTGTTCGTAAAAAAAAAAAAAAAAAAAAATAAATAAATAAAAGAAAGAAAACATGCGTAGGCGGACGCGAGAACAACTGACAATGTGACATGTTTGCGAAATGTATCGCACAATCTTGGCTCAGGTGTTTAATTCTTCGATTTGCCCGGTGTGTGACACTTGTGTGTGCGTACGGACATAAATTTGTAAACGCGACGAAAACCGTGGGTGCTGTTCCATTTCGAGGAAACAGTTTTTTTTTTTTTTTTTGTCATTAAAAACACGACAACTCGATTTTACGTAAAGCCACACGTTGCAATTCAAATCTGAATCTTTCTTCGGATTTATTTTAAGCGGAGCAGAAGTTTTTTGTTTTGATATGCAACGACAAAATAAACAGTTATAAAATTTTATCACTGTTTCCGTTCGATTATTTATTGCCTTACTTACTATAAAGAGTCTAACAAAATACGTATAAATAAAAGTCGTTATTTGTTCGAGTGAGAAAATATTGATCAACAAGTTTTAAATTACAGCAAATCCGACTTTTGAAAGAAGTTTATGTCAGCAGAAATTTTTTAGTTTTGCATTCAACGAACGTCGATAAATAGTATTTATGAATAAGAAAACGTTCATGTGTAAACGTTCGTGAATTTCATCACTCACACAATTAGCATTGTTCTGAGCATGAGTCTGAGATTGTATACACCGCATGAATGTCAAACGAAGAGGTTACATGTGCGATCAGACATCTTAATGACGTCTAAATCATCAACATTGACGAAGACGATCTGTGTATCCGCGACAACACAAAAAAAAGATCACATCATATATAAGCTATGTATCTCACTGTTCGTTAACAACATGATCAAAAACATTGTTTCACGTATTCACATGTGTAAACGGGATCCGATGTCTCGATGTGAACGTTGTTCCAATATTTTTCCACATATAAATACACACACAATATAAACAAGATAATCAGACGTGATATAAATAACATCCCACGACATACATAAATACCCCAGTAAACATCAACTTGGTGTGTCCTGCCTGCAGAAAAAAAAAAAAAAAAAAAAAGAGAGATTGCACACACAAAACGAATCGCGTGCAATGTATACGTGTGTAGTACATAATCAAAACATTTTGACAAGCATCAGCAGCATCGCACGTATCCTCCTCCGTGAATGCACGAGGAAAGAGATTACATCGCGCGGAATCTCTCAATAGAGCGCTCCAATATGAATGCCACTCGCGTAGCTATGTATATACGGACACGGTAGGAGAGAGGTTACGTACCGTGAAATCTCAATGTGTGCAATCAACAGTGACAGGCAATGGACGCCGCGCGCTCTCGCCGTGTTCGTAAATACATAAGGCAGATTATTGCGCCGTCCTGTCTCCTATTGTGCACAAATCGGCGTTGATAGCGCCGCGAGTATCCACAGGTAATACACGCACACACATTGTACACACGAAAGGTAGAAGAGGTTAACACCTTGAGAGAGAGAGAGAGAGAGAGAGAGAAAGATGGAGAGAGAGAGAGAGAAAGAGAGGTTGGCGCTCGTGCCAAAACTGGAGAAGCGCGGCGCGGATGCGCGCGGTCGCGTGACCGCGAAACGTTGGAAAATGTGCGTGTACATACTCGAGAGATAAAAGAGAGAGAGAGAGAAAGAGAGAGAGAGAGAGAGGAGGAAGAGAGAAGGAGAGCAGTATATAAAATACTTACGGTGTGACTACCATAGGACCTAGGAAGGGTGGTATTGCCGCTGGAGGAAGGGGTGGACACGATGGTGGCGGGCCGCTGCTGCTGTGCTGCTGTCTCCGCGCGACGAAGACGATGCGTAGACATCAGGCGGCACGGAACGCACCTCGTCGACTATGCCGCTTGCCGTCGTAGACACAGGTACTACCGTGCCGCACGCACCACGTACACGCGCCGTCATCCGGCGATGGTGGTTTCGGGCCGGGTGGCGCGGAGAAAGAGCGGAAACACGAAAAAACCAACCAAGAACTCTCCCTTCGTATTTCTCTCGCGCACTTGTATGACGACCGGCGAGAGGGCGGGTTGGCGACGACGAAGCAACCCGCGCGAATAATATCACCACGCACCAAAACACACTCGTCGCCGGAGATGATCCTTTCGACGTCAAAACAAAAAAAAAAAACTCCGGGAAGCGCACCAGGAAGCGTGTTCCGGCGGCGACGGTAGCGGCGCGACGTCGGCGGTTTAATATGGCCGTCCGTCGGCTGACACGGAGGCTCGGATCGCGCGTAAAAGCGAACGGCAGCAGCAGCGGTGGCGGTGATGGTCGCGGCTACGACCGTTGCTCGTCGTTGTTGCTGGTGCTGCGACAGCGAGATGGCACGCGACGGCTACGCACAATGCTGGCAGCCTCCTCGTAGCTCGACGCGTACGACGCGCACGCATTTGTTTCACTCGCGGAGAAACTACCACGCACCCACCACCCACGATTCACGACGGCTTAGCTGAAAGCTTAGCGCGATGAGACACTCAACGTTCGCGTATCTCTCGCTCTCTTACTCACTCTCTCTCTCTCTCTCCCTCTCGCCGGATTTTTTACACGCGTTAGCGGTCAGGTTGATGTCTATTCGCCTGCTCCACTCTTTCTTCTCTCTCACACGTTTTATGTTCTTCTCATCAGCGAATCTCTCCTCTCTCTCTCTCTCTTTCTCCTTCCCACGCAAATGTGTGTACTTTGCGTTTTCGTGCACGACAGACACGTTTATACTTCGAGGGGGTAAGCGCTCGTTCTGTATTTTTTTTTTTTTTTTTTTTTATCTCTAACAGGTTGTCCGTCTCCTTTCCGTCAGGTCTCTTTTCCCTCGCTCCCGCATTCAGACCCGTATTCTCAACTGACGGGCATCGAGAGAGAGAGTACAAGCGTGCAGTCACACAGTTCTGTCGCACTTGACGGATCCACGGGCACCACCTTCGGCTCTCTCGTTCGTCCGTACGTCGCCCGCGACGACGACACTCGGCTTCAACGACGACACGGTCCACACGGCGCACGCGAACGCACGCACGCACGCACGGTTATCTTCACGCTGCGCGAGGACGTGACGCGACCTCGGAGCAAACGACGATAACGTCAACATCACCACCGTACGCTTTCGTGGCGGCCATCTTTTTCGGGAATACAGTGGCGATACGCGAATCGCGGAACGGGAAACGCACGCGCGTAGATGGGTGTATGTTGCGCGAGGGCGCTGCGCGAACATGGCCGGCGTGCGTCCGGAGAAGACACGACACGCACGCACGGGAGTGCGCGCATCCGCGTGAGCGCCAAGGCGATTTTATGTTTAAAAATACATTTGTCTCTTAATGTCTTCGAGTATGAAAACAAAATTACTCGCTGTTAATTTGTGATGTTCTACTTTTACGCACGAGTTTGTGCTTGTATTTTATTACACAACAAGTTTATTTTTTTATCTTAAGAAAATAAAATATTTACCGTTACTGTTATTTTCCTGCTCCCTTTACGTTTGCAAAAGTTTTTTTTATATCGCGCGGATTTGTAAAATGTAAAATGCAAAATTGCGTGTCATGTATAAAAAGATGACGAATATCCTTGAAGCGTCTCTGGACATTAGCGATACGGTGATATACACATACACGTACACGCGCGACACTGTGTCCGTCCACGACTGTCACGTACGCAAAGCAAAGCCGTGTAAGCACGCGATACCGGCTGGGATACGTTCCAAAATCCTACCTTGGTTACCAAAACGCTATATTTTGCGTCACGTGTACTATAGTTTTCGGTTACCGAGGTAAGATTTTGGAACGCACCCCTGGCAGTGGAGGGGAGTAAAGCCGTGTATACATACGCACACAGGTGCCGGCGGCCATGTCGGTCCTGTAGCTTGAACAAAGAGGAACACGGAACACTGTTTCTCGTTCCGCTCGTTCAACGGGGAATTACGGCGCTGCGTTCGTTCATTTCGACATTTTCTGACCAATGGCAACGCGAGAATTACGTCAGGAAAATGCATGTTTACCAATAGACGTTCCCACTTCATCCTGTCCCGTGATTTGTACCCTCTTCTTTTTAGTGGCGACATCTTTACCTTACGTGCTGCATTATTTCAAATTTCGCGCACGCGCCGTGTACGATCACTTCTGTGGTCCGATGTTACCCGCCAATAGCGAAAAGAGGGTTATGCGTATTTGTTGTTCGTCAAAGATAAGCAAAGAGTGGCAGAGAAAAGTTTAAGAGTGAATATGCCATTGTGTTCGTTAGCCAATTAAGTTATTATAACAGTTATAAACTTTTATAATACTCAAAAGATTATTTAAAAAAAAAAACTAACTTTGGTTACGAACGCGTGTAGTTCATGTAAGAGAACTGTAAACACAATTTTCTTTCTATATCAAATCAATATAAGAATATAAATAAGAACGTGCAACTTTTTCCTGTATATTACCAAAAAAAAAAAAAACATGGAAGTGGCTCCAATGGGCAACTTGCCGTAAGTAAAGTTTTGTTATATTTTTAAGTTTATATTTTTTTACACTTATGTGATCAAAGTTTAATACTCATGTTTTATGAACTGATAGAAAAGTTTATTGATTGCACCAATTGTCATTGATGTACTTTGTCATCATTATTTGTTAATATTACTTTTCTATTTGATAATCTGTGTAAATAATCTTGTTAAACAAATATATTGAACCAGTTTTGTAAAATTAAATTTTGTAAATAGTTGCAGCAAGGATTTATGGTCTATAATATCTGCCACAACATGTTGTTGCGCCAAAGAAACTGTAGAAGATGAGATAAAAAATGGAACTGTATTACTCAAAGAAGGTCTTCAGTTTTTTAAGCCTTACACAGATGCATCATTGCAAAATATTGCTAAGAAGGACTCACCTCCTCTTCAACAGATATATGATTTGATCAGTAAACTTGCTCCACTTCTTGTAAGTACATATGTGTAAAAAACTTTTATAGAGTTTATACATTCAAGTTATAATGGTTTTAAAAAAGAAAAAAAATGATATTTGCAATATATTTTTTTATTTTATTCCAGAACTTGGATGCTACAATTACTTGGAATTTGGTGTGTAATTTTGTATCCTACGAATACAGAAATTGCGCTGAAACTTTTGCATCACAGCTTTGTGATCATACTTCTATAAAAGCGTTAATCGATGATATTTGGAACTTTTATTATTCTGAGAGAATATTTTTGATAAAATGTCTCAAGCTCATGATTGAATATAAAGACGACAAGAAACATCCACATCACAAGCAATTCACAAAATTTTTCAATGAAGTTTTGATGGGAAATCTGCTTGAGTCTATACGAAAGCAAATAGAAGCACTGAAGTTTGTAAATCCACCTACGCGATCACAATTTTGTACAGAGGAACATTTGCACAGATTGTACAATAGTACTTTGGTAGAAATACGCGAGTTGCTTCACATACTGACCATGATCGTGTACGATGTACATATTGCTGATGACAAGTTTGTCCAATTCTACGGAAGCATTGCGGTATGTTTTGGAAAAGATACGCTTTAAAAATTCTGTCGCGAAGATTTTGCTTAATGTACGTAAAACTTTTAGGGCGAACCTAGACGATTAGCAAGTACAAAAAGTCATGAAGACAAGGAAGCTATTACTAAAAAAATTGAAGAGATACAATACAGCCAAGTGGCATTGCTACTTGTAGCATTAGACGTGAATAAACAGTAAGTTCATATTGTTTTGCGTTAACGAAAAAACTTTTAATAATTTTTTAAATCATTGTGTCTTTGTGTTAATGTTTTAGCACTGCTATGGAAGATTGGATAAGTGGCGTCAGAAGCAATATGCAGGAAATCTTTGAACAGAAGTGCGTTCGTGAGAGTTTACCGCAAGATGGGCCGTTACTTTTGTCGTGGATGTTAGCAAATTACGCAATTGATCCGGACAACGTAGATACGTTAAACCGGTTTAAGCCGTTCGGAGTCAAAGCTATACAGCTCGACGTATTTCACTATTTGCGAGATTTAATCAACTGCGAAATGTTTCAAGAAGAAACTCACTACGCCGCGGTCGTGCAAAGAACCGTTTACAATCTCCTCGTTCTGTTGTGCGAATTTGTTGATCAGGATCGATTGAGCGCTTTTAACGGTATTTTCGACGCTATGGCTGCTACAGTCAAGTTTCCGGAATGCGCGGCTAGATTTTGGAACGAGCGAGATGAAGGTCTATGGCAGATTTTTGCGGTTGCCGTACAATTGTATCCCTACAAGTTCGAGCCTTTAACCAGTATAGCTATTGCTCTAGCATCCGCGAGCGTTGCGAGTGCTAAGAAGGTAAGAACGAAATATTATCATTATTTTATCACTACTTTGTGTTTATTACACGATATTCGTCATTTTCTGTACAGATTGCCTTGGAGCTGGACAATCTACCGTCGTTAACTTTAGAAATTCCTCGTCAAATGGATCACAGCAAGTCGTTTCAACCGTACGAAGCGGAATGTACAATACAAAAGAATTCGTTTATTATATCCTGCCATTGTGCGCGCGAGAATATCGTCGTATTGTCGAACGAACGAGAAGTGATCTTGTTTCATGTAAGAGCAAGTTACTGGGATGCTTTGCATTATAAAATAGAACAGTTATTTTCGGAGGCGAACAGAGGAATTGACAACGTCTTGACTCCTGAGCACGTTTATCAGGGTCTGCAATTGGTGAATGCGTTGTTGGCCAAAGACATCGATATACCATCGAGTATGGTCGCTCCTACGGAATTGAGTTTCGAAATCGTTAATCGATTTTCATACTTGGCAGCGTTACGACCACCGCCGACTACGTACAGATGCGTTGTCGTGTGCATTAGCATCTCGTCAAAATTGGTCCTGAGATATCCCGAGGAGATTCTCTCGCGAATGAGATCGAGTGTTTATCCGAAGTTCAACAAGTGGTATCAGGAGCCCATGGATTACGCAAAAATAATCTCCTTCGAGGGTGGTCACATCGCATCATGGATTTTAGAGATAGAAAGCATCGAGCACACTTATCCTGTTCTGCGCGCGTTTTTGGACACTTTGTACAATTATCTGATCACCAAGCACAGCGTCGAAGCTATGTACGCTATCGAAATACCGGGTATGGTGTATCTGCTGTACACCATATTACCGGGATTGGAGTCGTGGTATTTCAAGTCGAGCGCGGAAAGAATCGATTTACGACTGAAGACTATGTTTTGCATCCATCGAGCTCTTGATTCGAGTTTGCCTAAGGACGATTTTCGCAATCAGTTGCAGTGTGTAGTGGTATACTGTCTGTTATACTTGGAGCCGCGTCACGCGCTACTGAAATTGCTTCGAACGGGCGAGCGTACATTGCACAATCAAATGATCACGGAGACCGATTGGATTAGTGGAAAGGGATTCAAGATGGCTAAGAGCGTAGAACTGGCTCTCTCGATAGTCAATCGATTGTTGATGTTCAGAAAATCTTTGGATCTGAAATCTAAAGTAGACAGATCGCCACTCGAGATTGCTCTGTATTCCTCTCCAAGATCACCCAACGGACTTTTAATAGTGCCGACCATCGTTAATTATCTGTACGTCTGGTTTAGCCCTTCGCTGCAAAAGATGGCGGTCAGATTGTTGAAGAAATTCGCGGAAGAGTTTTCCATGTCATTGCTCGTCTGCATGGGAATGGATGGCACCTCCATACGAGAAACTTTCGCGTATCGATTGACGCTGCCGACGTGTGCGCTCGAAGTAAAGGTCGCTATTCTAGAACTGGTAGCTGTTTGTCTGGAGAAACAGCCCGGTCTAACGGAAGCTCTCTTCAATATTATGCATCAAGCGGAAAGCAAAAGAATTTTCCCACGTCCGGCCGATGAGTTTCTTACGGAAGGCTGCCGGCAATTTTTGGACTCGTATTTGGAACGAATGTACAAGGAGGACGACATTGTTTGCGATCAATTGTATGAGAGCACGATGACGGTGCTGCGCGCCATGTGGTATTACAAAAACGAAATTCTCGTCAATTTCTTTCGGAAGCGAGAGAATTTCTGGAGTCACCTTTTCGCGCCGCTTTTCAAGCCTTTGGTGCGAGGCACAAAAGGTTATTCTCAATTGTTGGATGTAATTACGTTGGAACTGTACAAGAGTCCATTGCTAGAGACTAATTTCTCGAAAAATTTGAGAGAGCTCTTGGACAAGTCTAAAGACTATTGGAAAAAACTGGCTGTCTACGTCCTCGTTGTAAACGGAGAAGGCGAAAACAACAAGGAAGAACATTCGAAACAGGACAAGTCTATCGCGGAACCGTTATACGAGCTTAATTTGGAATCTTGGTACCACTTTATTGTTATACTCACTGATGATCGAACGGCCAAAAATTATTCGATTAACGTAACCCAAGCGCAGTTTCTTACTCAATTGGCCTTGGATTCTCTGTTGGATCGATTGAAACAGCTTCAGCAACAACCGGATTCCACTAAATGTTCAAACATCGGTAAGATTCCGATGTTGCTCGCCTCTTTGTCTCTAAGATGTATCACTTCTTGGAAACAAATGTGCGTGGGCGACTCGAGAATATTCAAAGCCAGACTGTCGCAACTCACTCAAGAAATAGCGTCCTTTATCTCTTCTTATCACGCTGGCAAGTCCTTACGAGAAACGCTGATCTCGTTGCTGCTCGGATGCCTGCAACTGGTGAAAAGTACAGTGGCCGAGGATTCAGCGAGTCTCGAATATCTCTTAGCGCACTCTTGCGTAATCGCAATCTACGAGTTGGAGAAATTGAAGGAAGCGTTTCGTCGTCACCATGAAATCTCCGTCGATGTCAAGACCGATCAAAAGGATACGCAAAAGAAGACAGAGCGCTTCTACAATGTGGAAACGCTTCGTGGTATACGGGAAAGTTTACCGGCGACGTTAGCCATTTGTATGGTGACGCAGTTGTTACGATCGTATCTCGAGCGGAATGCAAGCGTGAAACATCGTTTGAGAATCAGTTGCATGCAACTTCGTCAAATGATACCCGAGCTTATAGCGTGCATTGGTTCCACGTTGCAGAAATATCCGTACTTGAAATTCAGTACGGCGGCTATGAGTTTATTGGGTGTTATATCTCGTTCGCCGTATTGTCCGCATCTTTTTAATTATCACGACATCGCGAAACTTTGGCTCAACTTAACTCCTCCGGCGGACATTCAGTACAGCATGCTCGACTCGCTGTATGAATATTCAGTGAACGGTCAGTGGCGTTGCCAGGATTGGTGGCAGTTGTACACATTGGGTTTGGAGTTTCTGATAGGTCTGGTCACCAGCGAGACACACACAGTGTACGCTCATCATGTGGAGAGCTTCTTACAGTTTCACGAACATCAGTTAATGGTCGTGTCCACATTACTGAGACATACCGCCGATTTGCTGGCTGCCGATCTGATACAATCGTTGGTTGCCCTTATACACGCCGTAGCTACGCAAACGTATATTTGGAACATGATACAGCCGAGCGTTCGCGAGACTCTCATCAAGTGCACGTACTTGGCGTATGACAGCACGGTGAATCTGTTGTTGAGGCCGCGAATACTCAAATTCATTATCGACGGTATCAGTATGGAAAGCGCCGAAGAGCTCGAATCTTGCGACAATCGATTACCCAGTGGTGAGCTGAGATTGTTGGTGAACAAACTCATCGTTATAAACACGACATGCGCGTTGAGCTTTGTTCACTTCTCGCCAAGATTGAACACCCTAATGGACACGATATATACTCAGGATTATTGGTACACACCGATGGCTGAGATGAACTTCGGACCTCCACAGATGAGCATGAGCTCCGGTCCGCAGCTCACTTACGGCACGATCATCAGCTCGACCCAGCTGTTCACTCAGGCTCTGCATTCGCGCTTGCAACCTGCCGCTTCATTGCCCGCGTCTTCGACCCCGCATTCCGGACGAGAAGACAAAACCGATTCTGCGAAGAAAGAGTGGGAACGCGCCGCGCCAGAAAATCTCAGACGCATGCACACGAGTAAAGATTTACGAAGAATTATTCACGGGGCCTCGACCAGGTCGTCGTCAAACGTAGCTGGAGAATTCTTGGGATATGTTAGTGGTCTGGACGTCACTGTACCATTACTCAGCAGTCCTAGACTTGTACGCCGACCGTATGATCCGTTGATATGCGAAAATACCATTTTGTCAAGAGCGACCGCTTTGGCAACCGGCCGACACGTTACGAAGAGCAGCGGGAGCGCATCTGCCGGTCCCGGCAACAGTAGCCCGATCATAGCGAGAAATCACAGGTTCAGCGATCCGTGGTTCGAATCCATGGATGAGAACAATACGCGACTAGCGTTGGAAATCAATCTGATCCTGACGTTATCCCAGGTATTGGAAGGAATGAAGAGTCCTAGACTCGCTTCGCGAGATCGTCAACTTATAGCACGGGAGACCGCTACGGAGCTGGGAATCTTCTTCGATTTCCTCGAACACCGCGGCACTCCCGATATCTGGCAGGTGAAAGGTTCTCTGATAGACGCGGACACAAGAAGCTCCAGGACGATTCAGGATACGAGCGATCCGATACAAGCAAGTTTACCAGCAAGACTTAAGAAAAATAGTACTATTGATAAAGCACCGGTGTGTTTGCCCGATCATGAAGATTCTATCGACGAGATTCAGACGCAAGAGAAACGACTTGAGGACAGTATCCTCACTACTGGAGCATTTAAAACAAACGTTAGCAGTGTACAGTTTTTGCCGTTAATGGGAAAGTTGCTCAAAACAGTTGTCGAATCGTTGGATTCGGCACAATTCCGATAACGATTGTGAAAAATCTAAATTTTTTTTAACCAGTTATATATATTTAGTGTACAGTATATTCATTTTAGAATGATGGAAGAATAATTCTTAACATTTTTTTCAGTATATCAATTAGTACAACTTTGCTTACAATAAATTGCAAAAAAAAAAACGAAATTTAGATATTTTTCAAGTATTGTTTCATATAATCTGATATATACATGTAATATAAATTGACTGTTTGTATACGATGTGAAAGATGGTTTTTATAAAGGTCTATGTTGCTAACCGACAATTTTATTATAACAACTATTGCGTGCAAGAGATGATTATTTGCACAATCGTATGTGAATAAAAAACAAAGCATCCAGAGCAGAAGGAGCGAAAAGGAAATGTAAAAACAACGTTTTCTTTCTAATTTAATCAATACTTTTATACCAGCACTATTTGTAAATGATTAAACATAATATAAATGTTCGGTAAATTAGAAATATATATTTCGTGGGTGTGTGAGTGTGTAAGAAATATGTTTAAATAGAATTGCTAGAGAAAAATGTGAAAATAGAAACTATATGATTTTACACAGCCAACTACTTAACGTGAAATCTTTCAAATGAGTAAAAATCGCTGTTATACACGCGCATATTTTATATCAAAATAACGATGATCGCGTTTTTATTGACTTTCGATTACTTTGATCATTTCACCATCTTCAGACTAAACTCCTGATCTTGTGATTTTTGTGACGCACGATTGTCAATGTTTGTAACACGTGCGTGTCAGAAGTTACAGAATAGATCTGCAGATTTAATTTTTTTTTCTTATTTGTATTTTTTTTTATCGAATGTTCCGCGAGATTTCGCCTTTGTTTACAAAATTATTGCCAATCCGCGCGAAGATAGATACACGTGGACAAATTAAATCATGATCAACTACACATTAATTACATAGTACAACGAGCTATCTAATTGAAGTTTACAATATCTCTATGTTTTATTTCTCTGTTGATTTACTAAATTCTCTCAAAGAAGTTTGTGAAAGATACATCTTTGAATATGGAACATTTCTACGTTCGAAAACAGAGAAGAGAAAAATAGAGAAGATAGTTACAGACTCCCCTTCCTCGCTCGTTTTCGCGTTTTTTTTTTCTTTTATATATAGTCTTACCTTTTATAACTCTCACTTACAATATAATTTATGCTCTAGTCCTTTCGCGTCGCTCTATACAATATATCGCGCACATTTGCGCTAAAGATAATTACATTACGATAAGACAGTATAAAAATATAATCCTTGATATTATATATATATACTATGTATGTATAACGAATATATATTATGCGTTACGACAATAGCGATGGCGCGAGTATCGAATTGGACACGCCACCGCGTAATGACATCCGTCGTCTTTCAGGGTGAACACCTGAAGGACGGGTTAGACGCTAAGGGGGCAAATGAGGTAAAATGTTCTCAGGTGAGGGCGTGTCGTGAGAATCGTTGCTCCTGGATGACGTTACTCGTTGGTGATAGTAGTTATTGGACGCAGTTGCGGCGGCGGTGGCGGCGGTGGAGCTTGTGCTGACTGTGTTGGTCGAACCAAGACCCGTGATCATCGCCGCTGATGTAGCAGTGGCTGTGGTAGTGTTGATTGTTATAGTCGTGATGACGGAGGAGGTAGGTTGACTTCGTGATACCAGACCACTCCAGGTCGAGTTCATGTAACCTGATTCAGACGAGGAACAATCCGTATGACGAGTCGACGATGAACAGTACGTGGACGTGGTTAAAGCGCTGGAATTGCACATTGACGAGGACGTTGTTGTCGTGAGAGGTGGTGGTGGCGGAGGCGGCGGTGGCGGCGGCGCTGCTGTCGGCCCGTTCGCATCCGCTAACGGATCGACCGCGTTCCCGTCCCAAGTTTCCGATTTGATCTCGTCGTTGTTGGTCACGCTGGCGCTGGATCTTTGACGTTTGGTATCACCGTACAGCAAACAATGAACGTTCGGCGAACTACTACGATCCCGCACTCCCTCTTGCTCCTCGAGAAATCGGTCCATATAGTCCCTGCTTGCGATTTAATGGTTCTGTCATTCACGCTTGCAGTAATTATGTTAACGAAAGCAAATATATTATAAAGTGTATCAGAGAGATGATGTAGAGAGTATTAGACTTTATAGGTTGTGATAAATGTGATTGTTAATATTTCGTGTTTTGATGTAAAGTGCAAGAAAAGACGCGATAGAAAAGATACTCACGTGATACCAGGATGTAGGGCGTATTTTTTCTTTTCTAATCGAGCTTTATATGTAAATATATCATGTCGCTCGGTTTTCTTCCACAGGTAATAAAATTGCACTAATTCTCCGACAGACCTCGTTCTCACCTGTAAAAACAAGGAAATTATAACTCACTGTTTGGGCAGAGAAATTTTTCGAAATTTCTTGATCGTTTATTCACGTGTCACGTGCCTTATTTTTGTGTATAAGATGAAAATCCTTTCCGTAAGTGCGCAATCCAGATTCGAAATTGTGGCATTCTTCTTCTGACCAAAGACTCACTGCATCCGTAGGTGGGAGCACATTCATCCGACGTCTTCGCAGTGCCTCTTCGTGATTGTAGCCGCATTGCAACAAAAGGTACAAGGCTTGCTCGTCATCTCTGACATGAGAACCAGACGGCAACGAACCACCTTTTACTGTAGGAAGTTGCGCGCGTTCTAGGAACTCTTCGGTATCCTCCTCGGATATAGGACTGGGATCCCATAGCATCTTGTCCTCATTCTCGTAAGGTAACGCATCATCGTAACGACACAGACCTTCCGGTATAGCTGCTTGGTAATCAGTGCCGACCATGATTGTCTTTTTCCAATCCTCCTCGTCCGGACTGTAATCACAATCGTCCTCTTCTTCTTCGCTTTGCGGCCTCGAGACGCTGCGCAACAATCTCGAACTGCCACCGCCCGCACTAACTATCCTATCTTCCGAACCATCTATCGCACTGCTACTTTCTTCGACAGTACTGTCCGGAATGTTAGTTTCTCCTAGATTAGCTATATCACCGCACGCATTCACACTTCCAGACGCGGGCGACTTTTTCTTTGCGCTTCCACTTTGGACACATTCCTCGGTTTCAGCTTCTTCGTCGTCATCCTCGTCATCGTGGATTTTACGTTTTCTGTTATCCCTGCCGCCTGTCCCGCTATTGCTCTTTGTTGTTGATCCCGACAACGACGTTGTTTTGTCCTTTCCCTGTACCAGCATTTCTGTGTAGAACTGTTTGAGATCTGGCTCGTTGCTGGCATCGGCCTCGTCATCGTCATCGTCGTCATCCGCATCGTTATCACCCTTGTCCGAGTAATGCTCTTCAGTCTCGGGATCGCCGCTTCCGGACGGCAGCAACATATGATCGGAACTGTTGGAATTCTCCGTCGATGGGTCACCGTATCCGTACATAGCAAGTAGCTCTTTCAGTGGCATATCACCTTCCTTGCACAAGAAGACAGAAATAGATCATTATTACATCAAGCGCAATTTCGGGACTAAACATGGAATCTCACTACAAGAACGCACTTTGAGTCCAAAGTGTTGCGGAAACTTATCATAATTTGTAATTATTTATGGGCTCGATTTTTTCATTTCTCAGGCTTGATCCTAGAATAGTCGGGATCAGAACTTTTGTTACAAAGTGATAGATGTGCCAAGAATACATACATATCGCAAATCATATACCTTTTGTAAATTGGACAACTCGTTGTGAGAATCTTCACTACCTTCTAACGCTTCTTCCTCATCCAATGTTCGTTCGTCATCAAAATCATTAATTATCATTTCAGTTGCCGGACCCATATCATAATCTCGATCTGCCCTGTAACAGACATACGTGTTACATGTTAACTTGTTAAATTCTGGAATTTTCTTTTTGTTCGCGCACGGGTCGCGCAGTTTGTTTTTACAAATGGTCGCTCGAGCTAACGTAAACACTTACATGATTCTGCAATCCCTATTCACCGAGATGGGAACATAACACACAATAATAGTACACACAAATAGTATACATGAATACGTAGACCGAAGCACTGAACTCTATCACCACAAGAACGTATGCGTGTGTGTGTGTGTGTGTTAGCAGTTCGCACAGTTTCACAGAAACGTGTGATTAAAGGTCTCAACTTGTGTATGTTATTTGACTGTACCAATGTCTTACGCAAAAGAGTGAGAGAAAACGTTTACATCAAGTACCGCAGAGTCTAACCTCAAAACTGAACATGGGAATTTCGGTATTCGCGGCAACGGTATCTCGAACGGGCTTTTTGTCACATTACGTAAAACGTAATCACCAGATCTCCCTCGGACGTCTCGTCATAATTTGTTTGGCTGCGAACACCGTGAAATTCCTTCGGCTATTGTCCCTCGTTCACAGGCAACAACAAATCCGTTCCGAAATGTCAAGAACTTTTTTTAAGGCACAATTATTCGTCGAGCAAACAAACGTGACTCGCAACAACATCGTCACGTGCGGAAATCGCATAATCGAGAGGCGAATTAACTGATGGACGCACACTCCATTTATTTTATATTCGACGTTGTTTCTCGCTCACGTTCACTCTTCGAGTTTTTTGTCCTCGGAAAATGGATGCGACACATCCGAAAGCGTCATATTCCCTCGCTCTCGCCGCAAACGAAAGTCTCGGCGCAACGACGAACGGAAGATTGTCGGACGAGAGGGTTTCCCGTCGCGAAACAGCGTGCGAATCGCGTCCGAAAACGTAACGACACTTCGATGTTCCAATAGAAAATCGCGTCTTCTAGAAATTTTCGCTAACAATGCATATTTGTTTCTAGAAAGAGTCTTCCTATTGGTCCTAGAAAGTCTCTATTTTGTTTAATCACGCTTTCAAGATCTTCCTATCTACACGATTGTCTTTTCAATGCCCAAAGGGTGTTGCGTACACGCACAAGCGAATAGCAGCAGCGTTTACGAATATTTGACAAGGCGTGTCCGTTCTGTGAATTGAGACACGCGATATTTTGCACGCGCTTTCGGAGAAGCAAGAAACAAGCGAATATAATGTTCAAACGATTCGTTTGAGTGTCGTCAATGCGTCTTCAGTTATATTACGTAGCATGAAAATCGCAGATCGAAGTTCATTCTGATTTAAATACAGGAGGAAACGCTGTTTCACATTCGTTGGAAAGGTTTTTGATTTGAGAAAAAAAGGATCAAGATGCAGCACGGAAAGAAATCTCCCAGTATGGGAACACCGTCCGTCTACTCTCATGTGACCACTCGCAGCAGCGCGAATCTCAAATCCTCGAGATCGGTCCGAAGCGTCAAGATTCCCTGGTATCAGAAACGAATACTGGCGCACGCTTATGTGTTCGATATCCAAAGGGGCGCTATGTTTACTGCCGTATTTTCCTTGGTATTTATTTATTATCAAAGATAATTTACACTGTTTTTCTCTACGTTTAACTTGTTTTTTTATTTGTAATAAAATTTTGTTTTTGTTTCAGTGCCTAGCGTTTTTCACAATATGCACTGCCATTTTTGATATCTACTGTCTCTCACAAGCCGCGCCTGGCTCTACACATTACGGATACTACATCATATCGTATGAATTTGTTTATGTGGGCAATCAGCATAGTAAGTCAAGCGACGTAATGTAGATTTGTAATTGCAAGAAGTTGTGCGAGTGTGAATGTTTATTGAAAAACATTTGTACATCATTTCTCTGTCTTTTTTTTTTTTTCAGTTCGAAATGCTCTGGTAGTATTTGCATTGTTCTCCATGCTGGGTGGAATAGTAGTTTTTGTGACTTCTATAATATTGATCCGAGCACTGCGGAAAGAATACGAGAAAAAGATGAAACTGTGGTTGTATACCTTTGCCATATTCACTATTTTCAGACTATTCGCTTTTATGTTCTTCAGCATTGTGAACGACATGATATTCGCGTACAATGTAATGATGTGTCTGTTGTGGATAATATTTGTTAGTCTTTCCGCGTATGGTTGGCTGGTTGTATATTCTTTGTACATTGAACTGTGCGATCTAACGAGATTGGAGGATCTGGCTCACTTGCGGGTATGTATATCCTGTTTGTGTTATATTACAAAAAATCAATTCAATTTGTCACACTACTTAAAGTCGTTGACACGATAGCATGAAGGACAGATGGTGTATGTACACAAATGTTCAAATTCGAAATAATTGTTCCAGATTGGTACAATGCAATCTCTGAATGCATCGACAACACAATCTATTGCCGGTTCTCGACCAACAACACCTCACAGCGCGGTATCAACAATGCCTGTTAACTGAATAACAGTATATTTAGAATAAGTTACTTATTGTATGTACATATCATTACGCACAAAGATCTTTACGAAGGCGTTGCATTTGCAATTACGACTAACTGCTTGCGACTGCTTTTTTTTATAATGGTATATAAGAATATTCGTTATGTAAGTTTTGATTTGTTATAGAAATGACATTTTATTAACGATAGATGTATCTTCAAACGTATTGTGACGTATTACGCAACGTATATAATTCCGTCCACATAAAACGAACAGTTAGGAATTTGTAATGCACAAATATTTTTATATCGCGACTCACGTAGTAATAATAATATATTCCGTCCATTTATATGTAGGTAAGATTTTCTGATAATGTCAAAAAATGTTTGTTATATGAAAAGTAATGTTATATATACATTTATAAAAGATATAAATTAATTATACAACTTTCTTCTCTTTCTGTTCTTGTGAGTGATTAGCAAGCAATAGAGAGCACTATAATTTTTAAAAATAAGTAGCTTTAATGACAATATTTTTTTTTACTTTGTTTATTTTTTTACTCTGTCAGTTATCATTTTGAAGTTTTTATTTCTCCAATAATTTATTTAGCACAACTTGTAGCGGTTACATCTCATTTGCCTCAGAATTATATTTCTGAAATGTAAATGTGGAAATTTATATCTCGCTCTGATCTCTTCCTTTTCTCTCACGTTATCACAATCTGAAAGAGATTTATGTTAAAAATAAGTAAATTTTAATAAAATGACTTTTTACGTGCACACAGCGACGTACAATTCGGTGTATTAATTGAAATTGTAACAATCGCGAGCAACTTGATGACGCGTGCTAGATGGGAATTGACGTCTCGTGGCTCGAATGTGTACTCGGTTGTACAGCTGTATGTCTGGTTGTACGAGAAAAATGTTTCGAGTCCAGAGATGCTTCGCTCATGCTGATGCGGTCATCCTCGGAATCCGTCAACCATTCTCGTCCCTCAGTGACAAGTTGTCGTTCTCCCGAAGAGTCTCCCGCTACTGTGTGACCGACCAACAAGATCGCTCTACCCAATAGAGATAACAAGAACACGCCGACTCTCGAGAAAAGGTGCTGGATTATATTAACCGCACCGGTAGCGACGTACATGGCAATGGCCAAACACATGGCTGAAGCCGCGTGGCGATAATTACCGCCATTCGTCAACACCTGAATTAAACAAAGCAATCTGCTGATAATCGACTACATTCATATTTATATGTTTTTATAAGTCGTGCTTTGTACAGTGAAGAATCATATACCTATGTGTGTTTTTTGTAATTTTTTAAAATAATAACGAGAGAAGAGAGATGACAAGCTAATTATCATTAAACAAACATCAAATATATCCTATAATCACTATAAAGTATAAAAATATTTTTGTAACCGATTGCAATAAAAAAGCTGTTATTCTTATCTCAGCCGCTTATAAAAATCTTTATTTAAAATATCTATTAAAAATATATATTTAAATCTTTTTATTTAAAACATATTTATAATTTTAATCTTTATTAAAATATATTTAAGTACGGTAGATTCTAGTGTTTTTTAAATCTTTCAAAAGAGAAAGAACTACATAAATAAGCCATGTTTATTTACGCCAAAGGACAAAAACAATGTAAAAGATAATTACAAAATGCAAAAAATTAATTTCAGCAGCTGGAAATAAAATCATTATTATCTGTCGAATTAATATGTACCGCCGTATATATACGTATATAGAACGCCGTGTATAGGAGCTTATGTAACAGTGTTGTATTATGCAACCCCGTTATAATAGTTGTGTTACAACTACGCCACTGTAGTTTTTTTGAAATCCTTGAAACACAAGCTTATGTCACAAAATACGGTGTGTCGTGTCGTGTATTTTAGACGTGAATTCGTAACTTGGATTAAGAGAAATAAAAGTAATTAAGTAATGCATTTTGCGCGCGCGCGTGCGTGTGTGTATGTGTGTGACATGCGCAATCATGTTTTATACTTATTTATTAAACATTAAAATATATAAAATTTTTACATATGAACGAAATATTTATAATTTATAATTAAATATTTCCGTTTCTTCTTCCGCTTCTTTTGTGGATACCAACCAACTTGCAAAGGGGTGCAAACACGCCCTCGCGGTGAGCGCATATGCATTATCCACCCGGTTGCGACTATTCACCGTGCTTCTAGAAAGTATCGATTTCTGCAGGCTCGACGTTCCTTGGTAGAAGATGACGACACATGCGCTTATTCATTGGCCCTGCCGACTTTGAACTTCCGTCATTGGATGGCGAGCCGGTATAAACGGTGCTTTCTCGTTGCTCCTTTCAGTTGTGTTGTTATCCACTCACTGTACACTTGGTAAGTAAATATTGTGTTTGATATAATTTTTTTTGTTATTATATATATTTTATTCATATAGCAAGTTCGAGCAATATGTAGTGTCTGTTGTCATTTTTTTTTATCCGCGATTTTTACATTTTTGCTTCCACTAATATTTACTCAAAAAACCTTGCCGAACATGATTCTCTCGTTTAACGCCACTAGTTTCTTAAACAAAAATTATTTGTTTTTTTATTTTCGAGATAATTATTTTTTACCGCAGTTTCACACAAATCCGTCATATTCTAAACACAAATCGGAGATTATAGACAAGTAACATAATTTTACGTAAAAAAAAACGATAGATGGATACGCTCTGTCTTTATTTTACTTCGAAATTTAGTCATTCAGTGAACAAATCAATATCTGATGGTACGAAGTTGAAAAATATATATTTCACAATATTTGTCACATATTC
The DNA here is from genome assembly GCF_002006095.1 of Pseudomyrmex gracilis. Taxonomy (NCBI): domain Eukaryota; kingdom Metazoa; phylum Arthropoda; class Insecta; order Hymenoptera; family Formicidae; genus Pseudomyrmex; species Pseudomyrmex gracilis. The sequence continues at coordinate 4,332,528 of NW_018020584.1, read as the reverse complement.
ATGAAAGAATTTCACGTCAGCTGATTATGCACGTTACATCCGAGTTGCAACATGTGTGTAAATTTATTATAATATTGACTTTTTGCGCACAACTAAACAAGTGTTTGTATAATATCGTGTTAAGTAAAACTTTCCAATTTTGCGATAGAATTTTATTTGTTGCTATTCCAGTTGTATAACAAAAAAAACATACAACATTCTATAAGAATGACAGATTTTTTATACACATACACTTTGCAATATAATTTTTTAAAGACAAATCTCTGATCGTTTAATATATCCTGTTTACACAGTCAAACAATTATAAATATAAACAATTCTGTAAAACATCTCGCTTCAATTCTCTATTTGATTAATTCGCAGTTTGATCAATCGTGTTTCTTTCTCCAAAAACCGTAAAATGGACGAAATCGATTCAGCGGCATTCGGCTGCGCGATTATAGTAGACTAAACCGACATATCTACTCGTAACACGCGAAATCGACGTGCTTGTACAGCGGTCATACAGTCGAAACGAAACAATTTTACATCACGCAAAACACACATCGCTGACACAAATTGTTTTTATCAGTCATACAAAATACGTAGTGTAATAACTGTGTATAGTGTATTGTCAATGTATCATCACGGGGGTGTACTCTCTGCCAAACGTAATTTAAAAAAATAAATATATTATAACATTTGCACCTCTAAAAAGTGTGTATACCGCTGAGGTAATACGAACTTCAACCGGGTGGATAATTGCGATAATTTTTGCGCAGTGTGATTTACCGTGTTTTAGCTGGAAAGAGAGAGAGAGAGAGAGAGAAAACAGCTTTTCTCTCTTTCTTTCGTGTTGAGTTATAAATATATTCGCGAACATACGCATATTCACGAGTCCCGCAATTTTGCGAGCAATTTAGCGAAACACGAACGAAGCGAGGCCGGGAACGGCGTTTCTCGGTGCATTGCATATGCGCGTACCGCATCGAGTCGGCGGCTACATCGATTCGAAGGAACAACACCCACACGCCGAGGTATACCAGCGAAAAACCATCGGGAATAACTATTGTCGCGTGCGGTTCGATTGCGTGAGATATAGTTTTTCTTCTTTGCGCGCACATGAGTCACGTATCCCATCATCATTTACGTAGATTTCGATTTTTTTGCGACCGCTTTTCACGCGACATGCATACACACAATAGGTATTGACTGTTTCCAAGAAACGAAGAGAAAGTTGGTATTTGACACGACAATTCGTCGTTAGATTGTATATAGAATCAAGGACAATGACACCACGACATTACGTTTTTCCCTGTGACTGTTTCGCGTGCTTTTTTCTCTGTTAACGTCGGCGACAATCAATATTACCTTTTGTGTTTCGCATCGACGCGTGTTCTTGCGCGCGAGGATTTCCGCGATTCGAAGATTGATTTCGTGGAAGAAAAACCGAGCGAATTATTCATGCTTTATTTTATGATAATTAACCCTTGTGTTGATTAACTGTGTAACGTTGTCTGATTCCGCGTCCGCGAGGATTAATTAATTCTAACGTCTGAAAACTTTCGATCAGTCGCTGCGAACTATGAGAATACGGTGCTCAAAAATAATTTTTGAAAACAATTCCTTTGCATGTGTAGTCACACGTGTTCGGTTCAAATTTGAAAGTAAACTTTTGTCACATGATGAGAGATAAATACGTGGACTTTGTACCGTACGTTCCTTACCTCGTCTTTTACATTCTCTCTCTCTCTCTCTCTCTCTCTCTCTCTCTCTCTCTCTCTC
>NW_018020584.1:4289044-4330729 GCF_002006095.1 Pseudomyrmex gracilis | reverse complement strand
CTCTCTCTCTCTCTCTCTCTTTTTTACGTGTACATATGTATGTTAAATTTCAAAAATACGCGACTTGGACTTTGTACCAAAACGTTTAGGTGATTTTTTTTTTATTTTGCGTGTAGAAGCGCCGTTTCGTTATAGGTCAAGGTGCATTGCCGATAAAACTCAGCACCAAGTCAAGGAAAAAAAAATTCACGCGCACGAAACGCTAAACCGGAACGATCTATCGCAAATTAAAAACACTTCTCATGTAAACGATTGCCGCGATAAGGTTCCAAGTCCACCATGATGCAATTTTCTCAATTGGCCGAGTTCACAGCGAATTACATATTCGCGCATATTGATATGTCGCCGTGTATAATAATTGATTATACTTGATAAACAAACGCCAATCGCGCGTCTCGATCGCTCAATAGACAGCGTTTTATAAAACAAAACGATCGAGCAAAGTCTATCGAGCTCGCGTTCTTTGAACTCGAGCAATCTCTCTCGGCTTAACTATTTATATGTATTTAGTCCGGATCCCGCGGTATCCGCACGTAATTATCATCAATTTGCGCAGCGACTCATGTTTAAACATCGTTGGTTATTTTATCACTGGCGCTCAATTTGACCGATGACTTCATCATTCTTTCATGTGACAAGCCGATCTTATCATGTAATTACGTACTATCGGAGACATTTGGAAAATACGATATCAGCAACTACGTTTGTAATGTATATAAACATTAAACGCGCGTAACACGATCGGAAATTCTCCTATTCCGTCGCATTGGCACCGAGCCCCGTTCTCTTTTTATACTCTGCGATCTATTTCGGGTATCCCGCGACTCTCGCAACGAGGGGAAGGGATATTTTTTTTTACCAAGAGAGACGTGGAACGCGGTGTGTAACGTGTCCGACGCGGCTGTTCGATCGTGGGAAACACCGCTTGCGGCATCGACGTAATCGCGAGGCGTCGCAACGACTGCGGTAGACGTGTAGGCGGTTTCGCTGACCTTTGATACGCGCAACGGTATGTCATACCGCAACGACGACGACGATTTCTAACAAGCTCTTAGTCAAGATGCCGGAAGATGCGATCACGTGCGCGTCGCGAATCGGCGAACGTGAATTTTCGACACCGATCAACGGTCGCGAGAGAAATATATATCGTTGACCCGCGATAACACGCGAATTGGCACTACCTTTGGCTCTCACTCGCGCACACTGCGTTCATACCAATCTCTCGCTCATATGATGAAGCATCGTATGATCCTCTTTATCGTAGTATATAAAAAGTATATAATAGGTGTCGGGCGCTGCGACGACAGAAACGGTCGACAACGCGCTCGGCATCGATCCCGACGATTGACTGTAGCAGAGTTTATTATTAAAAACATTCCTTTTCGCACCGTTTGTTCGCAGAAGAATAGTATGTATAAAGAAGTTCATCACCAAGAAATCAAACACGAGTGCTCGCGGTCGGGAGGTCTTCACGCTTATCCCGATCACTTCAGGGAACCTCACCTTTAAAACCACCGCTGAATTCATGATTATCTGAAGATTTCTCGTGTCCTCTGGTAGGACTTTGTATATAGTGTACATAGGAAGCTTGCCCCTACAACAAGAAACAAAAAACCAAAAAAAAAAAAAGTAAGGAAATTCGGACGAGCGAGTACTTCGTATACTTGTCACGCGGAGAGAAATCAGAGCTGGAAGCGTCTCTCGTCCAAGAATCTCGCACCCTGTCCTTCACACAAAGCCGACAACAACGCGCACCTTTTAACAGCACGCAGTAGCAGTAATAAAGGGGAGAAATAATAGAAACCGGAGATATAGAAAGCATAGCGGAGAAATCATGAAGCAAGTAACGGAGGATTTTTCGATCGGCTTGAAGTTGCTCACCGCTGGCACCGCGGCCTGCATCGCCGATTTAGCTACCTTTCCGTTGGACACCGCCAAAGTCCGAATGCAGGTGAGCGACATTAATTTATTGTTGTTTATAAAATTTTGCGATTATTCCATATATTTGCTGTTCAGAAATTGTGCAACGTTTACTTATTGTTTTTAATCTTTTAAGATCGCCGGTGAGGGTCAAGCCCTATTGCTGGCGTCAGCGGAAGGCTCGGTTCTTGCGGTAAGAGCAAGCCAGCCGGGATTGTTGCAGACCATCGGCAACATCGTCAGATTCGAAGGCGCAGGGTACGTTGTTGATTATTCTAATAATAATTTAAAAAAAAAGAAACGATGGGTAGGTAGATTAATTTCATATAAAATCAATTATCTCAATTGATTGTACATAATTTTGAGATATATATTTGTATGTTATATGAAAAAAAAAAAAAAAATTGGGCTTCTCTTCTTGTCTCTGGGCGATGATTCGATTTTTAAAAAAACCTCATACTAAGAAACCGCTCATACGGAACTGTTGCTCTCGTAATTGTTTTATAAGAATAATTGTTTCACATATATATCGATCTCTTTCCGAAACCAAATAATGTGTATATATACTTTGTAATGCACAACTATTATTATTAACCAATCTTCTTGTTACGGCGTGTGCCAGGTCGAGCTGATCGATTCTTTCGTCACGTTTTTTTGTCGATCGAATTGATCGCATGTAAGACTCCGTTTTTACGTTTTAGATACGTATAAAAATTTTATTAACAATGCAATTGAGTTTTTATTAGTGTCTAATCAATCGCAGTAAAAAAAAAAAAAATAAAAATATTATGTTCATTAATTGTACAAATTTTCTTGAACAACAAGAAACTGTTTATAGAAAACTGTTCTTTTTATTACACATTCGCTTTGTAATCTGATTATAAATATAACACACATATATGGATGTGTTTATACGAGTCGAATGTTTGTATTCGTTAAATACTGAAGACGTAAATCGATTAATACTTTAAATGTTTGTTACTTCACGTTCGTGAAGGAAGGATCGATGCAAAATGATTGCGGTAATAGTACACGTAACGCGCGTTTCTATTGAAACCTCGCTCGATATCTGGCACATGTACGTGTATGTCCAACGACTAGTCTTTTTTTCCTTGGATTTTCCGGGAAACCTTTCTAGATCATTAATTTCCGGATAATTATGATTTTGATCTCGCCTATCGATCGGACGCGATGGACAAGAGTTATTCATTTTCTATCCACGTAGAAGCAATTTACGCGCGAGCAAGATTAAAGCGAGATTAACGTAACATACGAGGTCGGAAGATATGTAGAACGAGACAAATACGTAAAAAAGTCTTGTCGATGGCACTCCGATCGATTTTTCTGTCTTTATTTAAAAATTTTTGCATTTTTTTTTTTATTGTCTATAATTTATCTCTCTTTGCACGCGAGTTGTTTTTCACATTTCGCGATTATCGTTCGTTCGTAAAAATTTGACGAATCGAACTTCGTTGTTCTTTCTTTTCTTTGTACAAAATATTCAAAATTTATCAGAGCGCGAGACGATTTCACGTCTGTGATACGTGACATTTTGCACAAATAGTTTTATATGCAATCACATGTCGAAACATTTTTTTTTACACTCGACGATTGCGTTACACCGATGTTGCTTGAAAGACAACTTGCTCTTTATGTTTTTTCTCTCACGTCTCCCCTCTGTAATGTATATTTTACTTAAGTTCTCAAACAATTTCTCTCTTTTCATTCTCAGTTTCTCTTCTGATTATTTTGTTTCCTTTTACTTTGTTTAAATATTGACTTATTTTTTTCTGACTATCTTTTTTTCTTTTTAATTAAATTTTCTATCGTGATATTACAATATTTGCATTTTGTATTGACATCCTCAACAAGGACGCGCTCTCTCCTAATTATTTCTCGGCTCTCGGGCCGCTTCTCTTTTCTCTCAACACGCCTTCGATCTTACATAAATCAACTCTCTTTTAACAATGTTGACTTTCGCTAAAGCATTCGATGTTTAGGAAAGTAACACAAAAAAAGAAAGTAAAGCAAAAAATCGCGCGGATGGCAGAGAAAAAGAGGGAGAAGAGGAGAGAGAGAAAAATTAAAGAAAATTTTTAAACAATATATTTACTTACGCAAGCAATGTATAAAATAAGCGAGACAGAGAGTAAGAGATAGAGAGATAGAGAGAGAGAAAGGGAGAAATGTCTGGAGAAAAGATATGCTCCGGGGATGCGTTTGAGGGGTGAATTGTGAGGGCGGTGAGCTTGAGCGAGGGTGGTTACAGGAGCCTGTACGGAGGTCTGTCCGCGGGACTCCAGAGACAGATGTGTTTCGCCGGCATACGGTTGGGCCTCTACGACAGCGTGAAGTCACTCTACGCTGGAATCTTCGACGGTACATCCAACAAACTCCTAACTTTTTCATAATATATCTCCTACGATATACAATATATGCGAGTAGCCGCGCATCACACACACTCTCTTTTACACATGTTTCGTCACACACTTACAATAATACACACGAATAACAGACATACTGGTGTTGGGCAATATTTTGCAACATTGCGACAAGCATAATGTAGAAACACTTGCAAGATAAAAATCGATTAAATCTAATTATTATATATTTATTAATTATTGTTACGTTAATTATTATTAATTTTGTACGTGATATATAAAACCTCGCGTTAAATAATAAAACAAATTACATGGAGAAGAGTAAAATATTTCATGTTCATTAAAATTAAATAAATGCAAAAGAGAACGCGATAGATTTAAAATTATTCAATTTTAGCAAGAGTAATATTAGATATAGACAAAAATATTGAAAATGAAAATATTGAAAAGATACTTATTCTTATGGAATATTGTCCAACAACGACAAACACACATACACACAAACTCACACACACACACACACAGAAAGACACACATTGTGAATTCTCGGCCACTTGCTTTGTCACGACGAAAGCTCTTGCAAGCTCCACACGTAGAGCGGTTCGCCTCTGCTGGAACGCTCGGAACGTGCGTGTCTTTTCTCGTTCTCGTCTACGTCATTTTCGAGGCTGAGAAAATAAGAAAGAGACAGAAAGATAAGTTAAGAAGGTGGGAATAAATAGGAAAGTTAAAAGATTAAAATGTACAGCACAGAGATCAGTATCTCTGAAGCGGAACGACTCGAACGATTTTTTGTAACTCTTATTTGCTGCATTTTTTTTTTTTGACGATCGTGAAAGATTATTACATATTATTGTATATTTGCATTTTACAAAAAATTCACTTAAATTCGGAGAAAAATATCGATTCGCCAAAATAAAGTTTAAATTCAATTTCATACTTGTTGTTTCACAAATATATAATATATTTTTAATATATTTTACTTGTGAATATAATAATCTATATATATAAAATTGTTTCGTAAAACATATTTGACGAATCATTGAAATTTTTCTCAAGTTTTGTTTCGTCACAATTATTTGTCAACGGCTTTTCTTGATGTTTGTTACGAATATTCATATATTTTACAAGGACGTTTATAAAAATCTTCAGAGCGAGAGAAACTAGCAGAAATTCGCGAATTATGTATCGTTTTTTTGTTTGTGTATGTTTCAATACAGCGTGAAAAAAGTATAAAGTTTATATAAAGTTAACGACAATTACTTGTGAATTTAAATTAAATAATTTGAAATATAAATATAAATTAAATATAATATTCGAAAACAATAGATATGTCGCATTTTGCACGTAAGTCGAACATACACAGACGATCGTAATTAACGGAACAGATTTTTACGCCAAGAAATTAGAATCAGCTCTTTGTATACGCTTGTTTGTCTCTTTATTTCGTGATCGCTGTTCCGTCGACGTGTTAATTCTTATTTTCGCGAGTGATCACGGAATTTTACACATTCTCTCGAGCACAATGCATTTTATTTGTTTGTAAATTGACACCAGAATGAATCTGAAAAAAAAAAAACCTTAACGTACGCTTGCGAACAGTAAAGATATCTCGTTTAGAAAAAACGAATAGATATAAATCTTAAGTGAAGAACACATTTATAATGAACCGATGAAAGACGATCGACGCGTAATCCGCGTCGATCTCGCCCTGCATCCTCTACTTTACGATCTATCAATCGGATCCCTCGCGACGGCCGTCGCTTTTCATCATTTGCTTTTATTTCAACAGGTAATAGAAGTTCCACATCGATAAACATCGGCGTGCGCGTCGCCGCGGGGATCACAACGGGCGCTTTGGCGGTGTTGCTCGCTCAACCGACTGACGTCGTCAAGGTCCGTCTGCAAGCTGGAAATAATGGACGATCATCGGTGAGGTACAGCTCCACTCTGCAGGCGTACAAGAATATTGCCAATGTGGAAGGCGCGAAAGGTCTCTGGAAAGGTAAAGAAAAAATCATCGCGCGCGCGTTTCTCTTTTAACGATTTTAAAAAATATCAATGTAGAAAATTTCAAATTATATTAGCCCAAGGTACAGAATAATTTTTTCAGACGTTATTTTGAATCGCGTCATTTCTCTTCTCACACGTGTAGGAACCATGCCGAACATCTCGCGAAACGCCATCGTGAACGTGGCGGAGATCGTCTGCTACGACATCATCAAGGATCTCATCCTGGCCAGCGGCTATCTCCGCGACGGCGTGCCCTGCCACTTCACTGCCGCGACAGTCGCGGGACTCTGCACCACTCTGGCAGCGAGTCCTGTGGACGTCGTGAAGACGCGCTACATGAACAGCGCCCCCGGAGAGTACAAGGGCGCGATCGACTGCGCCGTCCGCATGTTTGTTCAGGAGGGCCCGTCCGCCTTTTACAAGGGCTTCGTGCCGAGTTTCTCGCGCCTGGTATCCTGGAACATCGTACTATGGGTGACTTACGAACAGATCAAGCTGCAGATGAAGAAGTTACACGGCATCGAGTAAAAGTTCCTCGGAGTCTACCGACTCAAAATATATTCCCGCGCAAAAAGATTCACTGTTTCATTAGAAGAAATCGCTTAGACAAAAAAAAAAAAAAAAAAAAATAAGCAAAGCAAACGTAGACCGGAAACTCGTATATATACTCCGTCAAAAAAAATATATCATGTGTTAAACATAAGATGTAACTCCAGCTGTTAGACGACGACGATAAATAATCCTCTTACTGCTGCTTTTTTCTTCTTTTGCTTTAGATGTAGATTATTAGACGGCGTACTTATTATACAAATTATTTGATTATTCAATGTTAGATTTTTTGATCGTTACTCTTAATAATTATTTGCGCTTTTGTGGAAATAGTGAGTTTAGTACGTACAAAAAGCGATAGAATTGCAATCTTATTTCGTTCATTCTGACATTTCGGTTAAACGTAGGGATGATACACGCACTTGATAACTTTTTGGACTGCGACGTCCGCTTTGTATAATTGTAAGGCATTAGAAACATTAAAAATGTGAATTATACCGATAATAACACCGGGCATCATTGACGCAAAACAGACAATAATATTATCGTCCCAATATCCGCTTGAATCTAGAGTTTCACGAAAAAAAAAAAAAAAATTACGATTGCAAACCAATAATTTCTTCTTTCTTACTTGATTTAATTAGAAATTGACTCGTTTGTAGAGAGAAAGAGAGAGACGCAACACACAGCACGATATTTCTTGCATACACTACACGGACATAACTCGATTCAGTCAATTAACGTTTCTACAGGGCACAATTTTTATCGTAGTTTACTTGACAAATTTTTTCGATCACGTTGCCATTAAAATAATTTAATTCGCTAGCAATGAAGTTAAACAAACACACTTACCAAATTTACAAGAGTATTAAGAATATGCGTTTGTTAATTATAAATGAGAAATTGCCAATTCTTCAACGAAAGAGAGAAAGTGTTGTTTTGAACTGTATCCGCGCAATAGATGTGTACATGTATATTGCGCCGAATGAATCGAACTATCCGATTTTCAAATGACGTATTCGAGTATACTGTACAACTTGACTGACTATGCTTATAATAACGAAAAATGTTTTTACAAAGAAGTAGTAAATTTTTCAATTACACAAATTTTAGATTTTTCAATTACACTTTCGCTTGAAAGTAACGTGAAGAAAAGTAAACGATACTGCTTTTGTTAGAAAACGCCACGAATTTATAAGCATTACAAATTTTAGCAATATAAACGTAAAAAAAAAAAAAACGCTAGATTATAAATCTATTGTTTTCTTGCTTTTGAAATGTTTACGACATTGATTGAAATCAGTATTGTGCGCACTGCACAAATTTTCTCAATTATTCAAATACCTTTTACTATTTTTTTCTAGATTTTATTCACACTGAATTATTGTTCACGTTACTGCACATACTGTTCTTTTAAAACATTTATATCAAATGTGTGTAACATACTAGAATAATTTAAAAAAATAATAAAAAATAAAAAAATGCAAAATTTATAAGTAATTCAATGTTATGACGCGTTATGTAAAACTTTGTAAATCAAAAAGTTTTACATATGACAAGATCTTACGAATTTCTACGGAAAACTTCTCGCAGCTCAATAACTTTTATTTCTTATATTTGTACAATTATATGTGTTAAGAGTAAACAGTGCGAAGATACACACACACACACACACACATATATACAGATAAAATATGAAGGTAACGATATATAAAACCACTTGTTATATTATTTTAAACTTATTTTATTCAATTCTACGTAAAACTTTTAAATATCATTTATTATGCGATTGTTCATTCAATTTACAAATTTTCATTTCTGCTTAATAAACACAAACACGCGGCTGAACGTTCTTAAATTAGTGTGTTCTTACATATTGAACCTGTAGCGAATAATCTGTAAAATTACACTGTAAAATTACAATATGTTTACATTGTAAAATTTAATTGGCTAAGTATTATTATTAATTAATTAAATTTTTCAAATATGTACAAATATATACTTTACGATGTAGAATGTAGGAGGCCTGATGTTTGTTACCAGTTTTAAATAAACATTGTTTACAATATTTTTAGTTTTGTTTATTAAGCATTATACTTTTCGTCGTATTATTATTTAGAATGGAATTTTTTAAGTTTTTTATAGAAAATTGAATAACCGTAAAAGAAACTTTTGACGTTGAAATATAGGCTAGCGGTCTGATGACCACTCTCGACTATGATATCTTTCAAACCTCGGAATCGGAATCGTTTGATTCCTCATTGGAAGATATGTCATTGCCCATGCATCCTGTTTCCTCGGAAATATGTTCCCCGCTAGGTGTTCTAGAAGAAAAAATAACACGCACAATTAACAAGAAAGATATATTGCGAACTAAAGTAACAAATTGTCAATTAATTTGAACATCGGGGGGTACACACGTTAGATAAATACTTGGCAAACTAGGAATAAAATCAGGTTTTTAAGTTAAAAAATTGTTGTTAATAAAACACATATAAGTGTGTCACGTATTGACCGGAGTGCGACAGGTTAATATTGTACGTTTAACTTAAAAGAATTTTCAGCAGAAGCGTTAAAAAAATTTGCGATGCGCATACGTTCATAGACGTAAATCTTGCCTTATAATATGTAATCACTTAATTATTGTTTGCTAAGAAAGTGCCGTAGTGTGATGTATAGCGTGTCTATCCTGAATACATTTTGGAATCTTCCGCGACTTTCGTAAGACACACTTTCTGGGGCAACAGGCTTGCTCTGTCGATCTAATAATTACATTAATCTGTAGGGTTTTTTTACTTCGATCGTTAATACATTAACTTAGATTTAAAACATCGTCGATTGTAAATCTCTCGGATGTGTAATATTCCTCTCTTATAGAGACAAGATATTGAAATCTCGAGTTTTTGTACAATTTGATTTTTTTTATTATTCTATTCAAGATGTGTGTGTAAGATATGTGTGTGTGAGAGAGAGAGAGAGAGAGTTTATATTTAATTATATTTACTTCTGCAACAAAAATGAACCTCTCCCTTATCCTCCTGATAGGTAACACAATATATTTGTACGTACTTTTCGACAATCCAGTCGTCACCGTCGTTCTTCATCATAGATAGAGCTTGGCAAAAATCCTTGCCGATGTTTTTGAGGTGCTCCGTGTCGAAATGCAATCCCGTTAATGCGCCTTGATCGCATCCGCAGAAACTACTTTCCATTGTATAACTTCTGTTCAAGTAAACCGTTAATTTAATTATATGAAATTTAATTATACTAAATAAAATTTAAGTGCTAAATTTTATATTCTAGTGCAATTATAAAAATTCAATTTTGAATGTGTACATATAAAAATACATATATATAGAAACCGTTCACATATCTATATAATTGGAGATTATCTTCCGTATGATTCATAGTATTTTATATATTCAATCAAGTTACATGTGTGTAATACAATTTAATCTCTAAAAAAACAAAAGTATTATTCCCTCAACTCTTGATCTTGCCACATATAAGCCGCCATTTACCTCGAAACACCCAACTGCCGCCACACGGCGACCCTGGCGGTGGATTCCTTGTTTCTCTCGACCTTGAAGGAGCAGAGCGGCAACGCGAAAGCCGGCGAGATCTTCTGCATGAGATGCGGTAACATCTGACACAGAACGTAGAGAAGATTACGAGACCGGAGAACATCGGCAAAAAGTCATATAGGTGCGCAGTTTTATGGTCAGGAGAGCGATATCGCTTCGCATTCTCTTCACGTCTTGACTAATGACGTTATCACGCAGCGGGACGACGCGCGGAATGAATCGTCGGGCGTTGTAATTACTCGCGCAAATCAAACGCGCGCATTGGCCGTTGAAAGTAACCGGGACCGGGAGATAAACGTAAAAGACAAATGATATCCGCGAAGCGCGGGATCTAAAAATACTACCTGACCGATTCCCTCTTCCCATCGATCCTCTTACCAAATACTGCATCGGCAGGTCCAGTTTCGTTCTGTCCGCGGCGCTCCAGGAACCCGACCTTGAGCAGCCGAACAGAAACACGTTCTTCCTTCGCGAATGGCCGTGGTAGTCGACGAAAACGTGGGGCGGCCTTTGCAGCACCCTCGCGCAATACTCCATCAAGCCCTTCGTGTGATAGATCACCGGATGATACACCTGGTTGGGATTGCTCCAGCGTCGGTTCAAGTCCTCGTTCGTCAGCCCGTATCGATTGCTGTCGACAACAAAATCGTGCTGTAACCGATGTTTCAGTGCGAACGAAACGTCGGGGGGAAATCGCAATTTTTCCACCGGAGAAACCGATTTCATTTATCGTTAGAATCGTTACGATCGCAAACGAATGCTGAAGTAATTGAAAATTACCCTCGTTATTTTACACGCAGACACAAATGTATTGTCGCTAACGAGCGTTTTGTAGGACACTAAAAAAAATTCCAAATCAGCCTTTCGCGATGCGACATATATATTTCCGATTCGTTTCTCAAGTTTATTCCGGTTTTAATATCGACCGCGGAGAGTGCATGGGTCTTCTCTCTAGCGAGACTCACATAATGAGGTAATTTTAACGTTCTCGAACGTTTACGTCGTGCGCGCGATATCGGGATTATTTATGCGTCTCTTCTATTATATGCGAGAGAAGCAATTTACAAGCGTTATTTATTAACCAGTCTTCTAAAACGCTTTCTCAAGAGTTCGCGGTATAAAACTTGCCCGACTAAAAAAGTTATCTCTAAGATTCTCCCCGTAAAAGAATCATCTCGACATTTAAAGATGTTGTAAATAATACGGTTTCCCGAGTCCCCCGAGGATATCGTCGTCGAGAGTCTCTTAGTCTCCGCGGAACTACGGAATAAAATAAAGTGAAGAGAACTCGAATCCCGGAATTTTAATGTCAAAGTGCTAACTTCATATACGCGCGTCGACAATCTCTCCTTCTGTGTTTGCTTACCGGTAAAACGTGTACTTAGGCGCGTGCAAAGACGACATGCAACGATGGATATTATGCAACGATGCACACGACGATATGCACCGCGTCTCGGCACATCGTTTTCGAACGGCGGAGGGGTGGGAAGAGATCATTTTCATTTAAGGATTCAGCCACGATGGAAGGACGTTTCCGGCGGCCGGAAGCTGAGTCGAAGGAAGTGACGCCTCCACGTGTCGTGCATAGCTAATGACCGAGTCACGGCAGGTGACAACCGATGAAGATTGTCGCTTGAATTATAGCCGCTTGACATCTCTCAGCGGCACGCACTCACGTCATTTCGCACTCTAATATCTTCGTGTACGCCAGTCGTGCGGAATATCAAGCGAGCTTTTCGCTTCGGAGCCTCGGAGAAAGAAAACGCAACTAAAAATGCGTTTGATTGAAAAATGTTGTTCGATGTTTGCAAAATAATTGAGAAACATATTTGTATCGCGCGTTCCTTGTCAAAATAATTGCACTACCGCCGTCCATATATTTCTCCTTGTATCTATTTATATCCGCGATACTATTTTATACACGCGTGTTCGAGAAACGGGGAAAAAAACGTCGATTGATTTTGCGAGACGAGGGATAAAGAAAGATAGTGACAAGTGCCGTCGCAATAACGCTGACAACGTACAACTGATGATGCGTACAAATGTCCCGTCGGGAGAGAAACGGACGTTCACCGGCGCGCGTTCCACGTTCGCAGAAGCCGGCGAAAGAGGACAGTCATCCGAGATAATAGATCTCATCACGCAACACGCCAAAAAAGTGGCCGCGCCGCGCACGTTTTAGAACGCGGACCGAAACAAAATTGCGCGGAGAAGCGCGCAAACGCTCCGTCAGGTAAATGCTGTTTTATAAAAGAACTACGTCCGCGGACTATACGCACAAACATCAGACCGGTCTGAAAGTTCTCGGATTCGAAACAAAGCGCAGAACTCTCTCTCTCTCTCTCTCTCTCTCTCTTTTTCTAAACGAGACTTCGAATTCGGAAAATGTAAAATTAAGACAAAGAGATGTAAAAAGAGATAATATGTGAACAAACTGCAAAAGGAAGACGAATCTCACGCCTGTTTGGAAAACGATGAGTAAGTAACGACCGTACAATGAGAGTGTCGCTGTTTTATTAGCCATTCGATGTAGAAGAACATCAGGTCTCTTCGTGCCGGCCGCCAATGTCAATGACTTCGAGGAGGGAGCCTTGACTGCTAACTTCTCTCACCTCTGAAGAGAGATACCTCTGTACAAATTACATCTACCACTCGACTCGGACTTGCTATGCGTCAACTGTACGAAGAGTCCGTACTTGTGTGTCCACATAAGATTTCGCAAATATAATTTTATCAACACGGACAACTATGAAAATTCGACTCAATGGCGAATTTTACATAAATAAGTAGTCTCGAGGTTTTTAGTTTTTAAACATATGATAACTGAGTATACAGACCGTTGTGCGATGTTCTCTCTCAGAGTTATTCGAGCCCGGCTCGTTACGTCATCCCACGAGCGAGGCAATAAATTTTTATAGCGACAAAAAAAAATGACGTAAGAAAATAAGACGCCCGACTGACAAAAACTAATCGTAAGAGATCGGATTCGCGGCCGGGAATTCTCGGAATAATCCGGAACAGAAAAATCGGGAGACGAACGAGAAGGAAGACGTTCGTTCTTGCGATCGTAAAGCGAAATTCTCGGGGCACCTTGGGAACCTGTGCTTTCCCTAGGGCTTCTCTTCCACGTATCGCGTATTTCTTCCGTGAACTCTCTACCACCATCGTGTCCGCTCGCATCTATCACCCGTCTTCTACACGGACCTGGCAACATTTTCTCCCGGGGTTATCCCGGGTTTCGATCGTGCAAACCACCGGACGACGATTTTTTTTGTCTCCCAGCTTCGTTTCTACGTCTCTCTCTAAATCTCTCACGCTCGGGAACGAGCGTCGTTCCCGTAACGCGTTATCAACACCGTGTCTTATCGCGTCTTATATCTTCAATTTAAAACAAAAACATTGAGTTGTTGCGCGTCTGGACATTCATTTATGAATTCCATTTCGCGATACAGATATAACAAAACCAGCATTTATTCGAAGATAGTAAATCGTTAGCTTTTTGTTACGTGTGTCGATGATGGTATCTCGTAAAAATCTCGTATCGATGAGATGATTAAAATCAAAATTTACGACTGGAGTAATATATTTTCAGCTAAGCGGAGAAGTTGAACGATCGATAATGTGAACGATTCTTCCCGACCGATTATTCCCCCGATATTCAAGTAATAGCCAAAACGACAACCGGCTAAATCGATAGCCATCGGGGAAAAATAAATTGGAAAAGAACAACCGGCAACCTGTTTGCCCGTTACGCGATACTAAAAATACGGCGAATATGTCGTTATTACGAGATTCGACGTCGTCATTTGCGTTCCGAATGGCGTTCCGACTGGTTCGGTGGCACGCGGAGCATCTAATCGCGGAATCGTGACGTAAGAGGGACATTCTGGATGCGCGAACGTGCTACCCGGGTGCAATCTCTGTTGGCTGCTGCGCCATTCCCCTTCGTCGTGTAACGACTAACTGCACATTAGAATATTCGTGACCGGTCTCGATTTGCATTCCTCCTGCGACCCAAGGTCTCCGGCCCGAGCCGACCCTTTTTCTACGGTCGGCAAAGGGCGAGCAAATTCATTCGCTTCTTCTACGCCGCTTCTCTTTCTCTCTCATCCTTTGCGGGATCGTTTCTCCGAAGAAACACTCGTCTCGTCGACTGAAACGCGCGCCGACGCGGTTTTCTTCCTCTCGCGAGAGGAAGAAAACGGCGAGAGAATGCGGCGTTCTCGCGAGTTCTTGCTTGTGAGCGCGATTCATAGCGCCGGGGATGTTTTCCGAGACTCAACACGCTGATAAAAGAAAAGGAGAGAGAGAGAGAGAGAAAAAACGCACACGCTAAGAATACACCGGGTGTCCGATAACGCAAACGGTTGAGATTTTTCAAAGTGGGATCCGATAAGTTTATTCCAGAAGTAGAACTACCCGATTAGAGTATGGTTGTTCTAATGAATATTTATGAAGAATAAATGTTTTGGCAATATATATCGGAAACTTTTATCTTCCTTCCTGTTAGATACGCGATATTACGCTCGAAGTATATTGGCCATTATCCGATCTTCTTTGAGAACCTATTGATATCGCTATTGATTAATTTTCTCAGATCGTTCGAGTATCATGAACGTGCAATTTCCGGCTACTGCGCTATTATCTTAGTGAACGGTTGATAAAACAGCTTTTAGTTAAACATCGTTATTACGACAGAGAGAGAAAGAGAAAGAGAAAGAGAGAGAGAGAGAGAGAAAAGAGAAATGTCATAAAGGTACTTGTTTTGACGTGATTTTTTTTATATAACTCCGCAACTAATGCGACGCTAATTATTCTAACAATACATTTAAATAACAAATTAGAAAATAAGAGAAGATCTACTCCTGCATATTTGCTTGAATGCACGGGAATAAATCAGACGAAGCTCACCGAGTCGCCATTGGACACTTTGTTGAGCACGTCGCGTCTTATTTGCATATGTAAAGGCAGTGGCGTGTATTATACAGCGTGTAAATTATTTTTACATTTTACAGGCATTAAAGAATAGCATTCGCTACGCTGTGTGCGGAGGAGCGTTTCTTCTTGAACACGCCGCGCCGCCGTCGCGGCATTTTGCCGCGCGTAACGAGCTGCCCGATCATGTTAAAACCTTCTCCGGAGGGCGAGTCTCTTCACCTCGACCCTGTGTAATCGCGGACGGAGAAGAGAGAGTTCACGGTTTCAGGTTCTAGGTCATTCTCTTAAATCCCAGGCACGTAACCGCAACAAGGGCGTGAGTAAATGCGGTCGTGGCAACACACGCGCAGGTTGATGATCCGCGATCACCGCGTTTGTTATTACAAGTCATTCCCGACGATTTCGTCATTAATTGCGCGCGATGTGCTGTGTCCGTAAAAAAGTTAATTTGAAAAACAACAAAAAAAAAAAATTACAATGTCGACACGCCGATAACGTGTTCGATCGCGATATTACGTATTCTACGCGCGCGGCGTGTATTCCGCGACCGCTATAATTTCATTATTATTCTCTCGCGAGAGAGAGAAAACGAACTGTCTAAATATATATCCGCGAGACAGCGTGTACATAATAAGGTGCGCGGGTACATAATCGATGAGCCGTGCTCCAGCTCGAAACGATCAGTAGTCAACTTGATGTTCTCAACTTGGATCTTTGTGTCGCTCGCAACTTCAACAAGCAGACGTGAAGAAGTAATAGAAAAAAGTTTTAGAATAAATTATTATTAAAAGTTAAAATACTGTTTTTTTTTTTTTTAAGATTGTAATGTAAAAGATATTTGCATAGAATCGATTTTGCGAATATAAAAATTAATTATTTCTCTATTACACAGTCTATTTCGATGATACTTCTATATACACATATGTGCATGTACACGTACAACGAGCGAATTTACAAAAGTTCGCCGATTTTCGGCTTATCGACATTGTTCGAAAGATGAAAGAACTATGTCGCGTGAAAGTATAAGTACGCTTGTCGAAGAGGCAAGTGAGAATCACTGTTTTAAAACTCCAAAAGAAATAGCAAGTCCATGCCAAGCTGCTCTGGTACTAACTGAATTATGGCCTCCGAAAGAGTGAAGCATAAAAAAGTGTGCAAGGTCGTGCGGCCCTTTTTCGTACTACGAAGTCGCTCGACCACTCCTGCGCACTTATAATTGGATTCTCTTTCGGATAGAACCGAATTCTATAAATAGTTAACAGTGTTTGATACTCTATCCCTCTATCGTCGGGATAATCTTTCTTCCTCTGCGTTATTTCACAGTTCTTAAGAGAATCAGACACGGAATTAAGATGTAATTAATTTTTTGTCGCGAACGAACAATTTTACAGAAACATATCGAGTTAAAAATATACTGACGTCAAATAATATAATCACTGCGAAATTCAATAAAGTCGTATAAATATAATATATAATATATTAAATATATTACTTGAAAAATTCTTGCGTTAGTTTGTTATCTAACTAGTTTGAAACTAGTATTTGATTGCTTTAAGAAGATTTGGGACATATCTGAAAAATGACAAAAATTTTTGAAACTTGAGAAGCTTATTCTTGATCAAAAAATAAAATTTTACAAATTTTTTCAATATTTATTTCTATGAAAAATTCGGAGAAAATCATTATTGAAAATTTTACTAATTTTAGACTGTTAAAATAAATTCAATTAAAATAATAAGAGTGTAGGTAACATAATAACAAGTAAAAATTAAAACATTTTTTAAAAAGAGAAGATAAATATTCTATTTTCTTTTCCTTCCTGATTAACAGTTCCAAAATTTCTTATTACATTGCGATCGTATCCTTGCTGTGAAGATACCTTTGATGTATTTCTTTTTTTTTCAAGACACCTACATTGTTCTCTCGATTAATCACGAAGCATCGCATGAGGATCACTGTCCTAGAGATATCAAAATGGAAGAGAGCGAACGTCGTCGAAGTCTACGAGGCAGTATGGCTCCGTCTCGGTTCGAGATTGTGTTCGCAAGTTAAAACCAAAAGTTCCGTACACACAGGAAAAAAGGAGAAGAAAAAGATGAGGCACACTAGTGGTGACGAAGAGGAGGCAGACGACGAGAACGAGGGCGCAACAAGATGATGAAAAAGGACGAGGTGAGACGTGTGAGGAGGGAGGGAGAGTGGAAGAGGGTCTTACATATAGCGATTGGGTCCTGAAATAGACCTCGACAAGAATCCCCCTAGGCATCCTTCCTCTCCCGCTTGCCTTGTTCCTTCCTCTTCTTCGTGTTCTTCGTCGCGGCGATGGTCGTCGCTGCTGGCCGTCGCTAGCCGCCGCGCGGCGAACCCCCGTCTTTGCTTTTGTTTTAGCAAAAAAAAAAAGCCAAGTCTCTTGGCGCGCGGCTGTGAGAAGTTGTTTCTAGCATCTCCCTCGCATGGAGCGGATCAAGCGAAAGAAAGGAAGAAGAAAACGAAGAAGAAGAAGACGAAGATGACGAAGAAAACGAGACGAGAGAAAGAGAGAGAGAGAGAAAAAGACGGTAAGTAAGAGAGAACGGAAGAACGAAGAGACGACGACAATTGCGATGGTGTGCGTTGCTACAAGATCGCTTGTTTATCCAATACGCCAGAGATTTTGCTTTCATTTCTCTCATCGCTTCACGGGAAGAGAGAGAGAGAGAGAAAGAGAGTTCCATAAGCATCACCGAGTTTGAGTACACTCGAGTGAACATGATGCATTCCCACGGGAATACCGCGATGGGAACCCAACCTGTTAAACTGACCTATACCAAGGTACCAAAGACGGAACGTGACTTGCGCCGCGAGTATTCGCGGCACGCTCTCGATACAAAGTCGACTAACTCTTCAGCCAAATTCCATTATCAACGTGTCTACAATTGGCACGCTGTGATTAATTTCGAATAATACATGAGAAAAAAGCATTTTATATCAAGTACAAAAAAAAAAAAAAAAAAACAAAGATTCGTACAAAGTTATCGAGCTTTTCTCGGCTACAGCTTTTCGAAACAACAACGCGTTGCGCACTCGAATTAAATTGCGTGTAATGAAACAGCCAGCGATCGCGAAACGTCTCCCGCCGATTTATCTGCGTTCTTGAACCCGCGCGCGAAGGGAACCGGCACTATCCTGTCATTAAACTTGGCTCTGTTTCTTCCCGTGCAGGGAGCCGCGAATGCAAAGAGAATCGGAGAGACGGTTTCCGTGGTGCGGTAGGTCTTGGATGTCACGCGAGATTCTTTTTTGCGTATGTACGTACGCATGATCGCGCCCGCACAGCGCGCCGTGCACCAGAAATAACACGGTCTCTGATCATTGATCCAACGATTCCGCCACCGGGCATATACCGCGGTCGAGAGATAATACCATATACGGATACTGGCGGCGAGAAGAGGGAACAGGAGGAGGAGGAGGAGGAAGAAGACGATACGTTTTCTGGAGTATATGTGGCGTTTCTCGTACCGGTTTCCATATCGTAATCGAACAACTGGAGAAGGAGCGCGCCGTTTCAGACAGAAGAGCCGATCGCACTGCGGTATTTCGAGAGGCAGGTGAATCGATTCTTCGATTCGCGAAACACACGATCAGAAATACAGTCCACCTTGAGAAACATCGTTTCTTTGCGACTCGTGTGCGTTATCGATGCGCATCGCCTGCGGTTAATACCTGCGTGTACGTTTATTGATTCGACACACCACACACACACACACACACACGGCGTGTTTGCTATTAATAAACTTCTTCGAAAAACATTTAGTAGCGAATAAAAATTTAGCAGCGAAGAAAGTTCAAGTCGAATCATTCCGAATGATTTAGGCAAATATTTCGAGGAAATATGCAAAAAAAAAAATTAAAAAAAACAAACGTTGCCGAGGACGTGCCATCGACACACGAGAAGGCACGTTGAATAAAATATTTCTAAATACGAGACGAGAAACTGCGCGCGCGCGTGTGTGTGTGTGTCTTTTTTCGCGTATGTATCAGGCATCCCTCTAATGAGAGAGTCAAACGGACGACGCCGTAAACCGGTAGAGAATCGGTCGGTCGGAATAGAAAATAAACGCGGGAAACGCATGCATATAAACGCGAATAACATTTTGCTCGAACACACGGTCGATGTTTCGAGATAAACCCCAGATTCCTGTAATAACGTGAGTACTATCTCACGTGGCTCAATGAGGCACTTGATAGGAAATCCCATCGTTTCGATATAGCGCGTGCGCTATGAAAGTTCGCGGGAACGATAAAATGGAATTTCAACTACCGAATAAGTGCCAGCGTTTCTTAGCGTATGGAGAAAAGACATCGGCGAGGAGAAGGCTGGAGGAGGGAAGAGAGGGAAGTCTAATGCGCGCAGCGTCTCTGTGTATGAAATAACGCTGCTTCTCATTAAGATTACGGGATATCGCCGGCGAAAGGGCTTCTCGATCCCAACTCGAACGAAAAGAAATAACAGAATCCGGACCGTGCGGACTTGCGACTCGGAGGAATGCGTCAACTCGTTAAATACGCTCTCTGGCGACGCGCGCACCCCGATACGATCTCGTATCATTAATCACGCATAAGCTTAATTGAGACGCGAGGGCCGGTAGCATTCGCACGCGTCGCTTCGTAATGTCTACGATGTGATGCTTCGCGCGCTCGCTTTCGAGCTGACGAACCAGAAATTCCATCGGATCTTACGGGAAAGAAGAACACGCCGCGTTCGCCGCAGTGAAAGATGATGATGCGCACCAAAAGAAATCGGCGAAGAAGCGCAAGAATAAACGGCGCCAAAGGCTGTGCGAAGAGAGAGAAAAAGAGAGATGGAAACCGGTTGAAACGCTCTCTTCAGTGTTCTCTCGCGACGGCGGAGAACTTCTAAGCCCGAGGATCGTCGTCTTCTTTATGGGGCGAAGCGTCGTTTCGCGATCGCGATTTTATTAAAATACGGTTTATACACACCCTGTTAGAATAAAACTCTGATATATATATTCGTACACTCCCGAGAACGAGGAGCGCTTGAATCGGTATTAACGATCGACATCATCGAGCTTGTCTCGTTCGTTCGCTCGCTCGAAAACCGAGAAGGAGCTCAACATAGTTGGATGTCAATGCTTTACGAGAACCGGCCTGTAACCGAAAGGTATAATTTAAGGATTCCCTTGTTGGGAAATAAACGCGATTTGTTGCAATTAGCGTTGGATTTGAGCGGCAGGTTCGTGCGTGTCGCCTCGCTGAAGAATGAAGTGAGGCAATTTTTAGGGGTGGTTGATATCGAAGCGCCTCACTAGAGAGGTGATGTTCAGAAATGAAGTCTGCCTTGAAGCGGAGCGTCTTTTTGCCGCCGCATCGTCGATACGAATCAAGAGAGAAAAAGAGAGAGAGAGAGGGAGAAAGAGAGAGAGAGAGAGAGAGAGAGAGAAAGAGAAAGAGAAAGAGAGAAAGATAGAGAAAATCGTGAAAGACGCGGCAAAGCGAAATTCCATATATCGTCGTGCGAAAGAACTGACGGCTGAAGAAGGATTTACGGTGTCTCGAACAAAGTGAGCCCCGAGCGTGCGTATATTATTAATAGGATTAACATAAACGTTATACACCGATCGAATAACAACGTTTTCTTGCTATTATCCGTTTCTGCCATTATTCCACGTCCACGCGATACGCCACTTACAAACGGATTATAATCCCCTTTTGCCGAACAAGCATTATTCATACGACGACTCTGCTAGTTAATACAAATTAGTCCCCGATGCGATTGTACGTTGCGCTCATTTATAACCGCGGGGTTTATTCGGCAAGTACAAACATCTTCGATTTTAAAAGCAAAATTATGTTTGCCTTATCGAACACAACGATCGATCCTGGCCCCGATTGACATATTACATTACCTCTAAATCTTTACCAAGTACGTAAGTAAAATTAAAACTGCTTGAATTATTATTTGCGTTGAAGTGTCTTATCTAAGAGCTAATCTAAGAGATAGAAATTCGAAAAATTGACGTATCAGGCGATCGCGGGAATATACGTCTCTTCACCTGTCGACGAGGATTTCCATCGGCAAGCTCACAATCGATTTTGCTTTGTGATCGCGAGACAAGGGGGGGAGGGTGGCACCTTCGTATTTTACATCGTCGATTTCGCGCATCATCTCTGCGATCGAGAGGAAGCGAACCCGTGCCGAATCAAGCGTGGCGTCACCCCGATCATGGATATGCCTCTCGCCGTTATTCGGTCCATTGTGTCTTCTTCTTTCGGCCTTCTGTCGTCTGCGATTCTTTTGCGATTTGATTACTTTTCGATCTGTCTTCTTCACGTTGTTGTCATTGTCGACGTCGTCGTCGCCGCCGCCGCCGTCGCCGCCACCATCCTGCTCTAGGTTAGCCAGTGAATCATCTTCAACTACCCCCTCCTCCGGGATCCGGGCAGAAGACTCTTAAGGGGGCTCGCGGTACAGAGCGAAGCCAGTCCGAGAACGCGACCCTAACACTAACATCCGGTGTATTCCGAGAGAGAAAGAGAGCGAGAGCGAGAGAGAGCGAGAGAGCGAGAGAGAGTCGGAAACGGAAACGACTGACTGCACGGTAATTGCTACGCTAACATGAAGATCATCCTGTTGCTCTTTATCGTGGTGGCCTTCGCCTCAGGTTAGTACCCTTACAATTTACGACGCAATATATACCCGACTCCGTTCGTCGTCGTGCTCGGTTTTTAACTCGCGCGGTGACGTCCTTATTTTATTATCAAATTACAATTTTGTTCTTTCAAACTCTTTATCGCGCGTACATACATTTCACCGTTCGGCTCGTTTTCTACGCGACTTTCCGATCAGCAGAAAGAAACTCCCGCACCAGCTCGTTGCGCATTCAAAGTCTGAACCGGAAATAACATAATGTGCATAATACACGGGCGACGCACCACACTGATGCGTTGCGCTTTTTCAAAATTTTGCTCATTAAAAAGTGTGTATATTGTACAAAGCAAAACCACTCTTTGTTGCATATCTAAAAAAAAATAATATTTCTAAAATAATTAATATCTATTAAAAAAAATTAAAGAGAATATTTGTAGAGATTGCACGGTGTAATAAATTTATTTATTATACTACTTCGCGCGCTAACCCGGCAATCACGCGTTGTCTGTCTTGTATACGATTTGAGCTTGTTAACGACTGCTCTCGAAGACCGTTCGAGCATTACCTTTGATTGATCAACAAAACAAGATCGTAGGTTTCCCACACGTTTTGTTGTTTTTTTTTTTTTTTCAATAAGTGTCAGAAGACGATTTCTAAAATGTCTATTTTTAAAACACGCGCCGCGCTTACACTACAAGATCTCAAGTGATCAGCACAAAATACATTATGTGCTTGGTAGTTGAAATTGTCTCGCAGAATGTACATTACATATCAAGAGAGACTATTGTTATAGACTATATACATTACATTTCGAGACTATTGTTCGGGCACGTTACAGTGAATTAAAATAATTTCACATTTAATTAACCGTCACAAATCTGAGATTCATCCTTCATTTTATTTATAAATTTAAATAAATTTTGATCTTTACTCACATATTTCATAATTTAAATTATTAAAATGTCTCACTTGATTTTTTCCCTTTTTGTAATAAAGACATTCTGTTCACGTTAAAGAAATTAATTTTATTACGTATATTTATATATTATTTTTATATTTATATATATATATAAAAAAAAAATCTACATATATACATATAAATATTTCCATACTTGTATCGAGATTGTGTATGAGAGATATTCAGTTTCGCGCACAAGTGTAAAAGACTTGCTGTAGTCACAAAAAAAGAAGAAAAGAGATCACGCAGAAAACAGATTTTACATATGCCGATGAATATTTAAGGGAACCGTTTATATATAGACACGCGTTTCGTTCGTGTATGTCGAGCTCGTTTTCTCGAGCTCCGGAGCCTCATCGAAAATCATTAGCCGGCCGCGGCGGGAACGTGTGTTACGTGAAGTTGTAGTTAAAAACGACTCTAGTCGCCTCTTCTTACACGCGCGCGTCTCTTCACACAGACACACATACACACCGACGGCAAACGTCTCAAGGCCTTCGGGTCATTTACCACCACCTGCACGTCCGACTTCACGATCCGGAACGTTTTTGCTACGGATGCGCTCTACGAAGTACCCGGAGCCGTGACGAGACTTCTGCTGACCGGCCGAGACGGATATCTCGTTCCGGTCGTTCTTTCTTATTCGCCGTTCGCTGTGTATATAACGATGCGCACTTTGCATGCATACGGAATGTGTGTCCCTTCGGGAAAATTTAAATCAACTCCATTGACTTCCACAAAACGGCGTAACGAGCAGTTTCTGGGCCTCTTTGTCGTTGCGAGAAATTGAAGAATATCATACATTCGACGAGGGTTTATCTGTCGATTCTCCAAACACACGAACATTTTTATTTCTCTCTCAATTAACACTACTTTCACTTCTCTTCAGTTTTTTCCTCTTCTTCTCTTTTTTTTCCGGTTAAATATTCTTGTTTGATCTTTTAAATTTCTTGGGCGGTTACAAAGAGAGGAAAAAGAAAAAAAGAAAACATGAACTTGTGCTCCTTTTGCATTGAAGCCTTCAATGCATTTTGTTTCGTAACTCTCTCGCGTATGAAGTTCAAGAGATGTTTCGAGACACGTTTTATACCTGTTTGACATATATGTAGATAATTTCATGTTGAAAATTGTAAGTTTACATAATAAAAATTTAAAAAGTCAGTTCCTCGCAGTCATCGGTGTGTCTGTAACTGCTGGAGTACGTAACGGGAAACAATCGCGACTAGAAACAATGAGAGGGATTTTAGTTGCGCCACTCGTCACCTAGGGCTATTCAGCGATCTTTCTCGACGCGTCGTCATAATTCATAAGTACAGTTAACTAAATAGCCGTGGCGGTTCAATGAACTCTCTGCGCGCAACCCGATGTTAACACTGTCCTTCTGTAAAGTTTCGAGTCATTGTGTGGAGTCGGGTAAAAACGCGTTATAATTTTTTTCGAGGGCACGCATTTAAAGTGAAATTAAAAAGGCGCGTTACGAAGCGGTCACGAATAGCGTCGAAACGAAAGCCGCGCTTCAATTTCGCGCATCTCCCTTTATTCCCTCATCTCGCGCGTTGCTACGAGGCGTAACACAAGGAAATGTCACGCTTTTTTGACAACGTATAAATTGAAATTGTTTTTGTTTTTTTTTTTGAGTCTTCTACGCGCAAAAAAATTACGCATTCTGCGAACACGTTGAATATCGCGCGTGATATTCGTTTTTAAATTTTTCTAAATTTAAACAAAAAGGTTTTTTTTAAAACTGCTATTTCCGCGTTGAACGCGATATATTTGCATACACAGCAGAGAAAAAGATGGACGTTTTTATTAATCGTAACGGTTCTCGATCGTGAGGTTTATGCTGCAATGCTGAAATGGAATAGTAACTGTGCATTAGGTATTCATAGGACGTAATTTTTCGCGGCTCTACGACCATTTGCGGTCTTCTCGGAACTCATAACACTACGTACGTGCTTCGACAAGCTAAAAGAAACGAAAGTTTTTTTTTTCAAGATAAAAGTTTATTGAGATCACAAAGTGAAGAAGAACATTTAAAATAATTACTTTTAATAGAGATAGGTACTTGTAATAGAGATACGTATAATTTTTTGCAACACTGTAAAAATGTAAAAGAATTTAACCGTCGTTACAGTTTGCGCGTTACTTTGACAATCAAGCACGTGCGTCCTACATAAAAAACAAAAAAAATTGTCATTCATATATCGTGAGAATTGTATCAACTCTAATTTGCTCTAATTTCACACGCGCCACAACTGCGAACGCAACGCTTCTTAATGTGACCTAAAATGTAGCTTGATGTGCGTACTCTTTTTCGAGCGCGTTAGAAAAATTATTTATAAAATATTATTGTTTCTAATAACAGACTTATGAAATATTTGCAGCCCAAAGAATCACGACGATCCAACTAGATGGTATTCAATACTTCGTGTCGCGGATGAATCCCTACAGTCCGGAACTGAACTACTTTTTGGCGTATCAGTACTGCCGCTCGTTAGGTCTCCAATTGGCATCTTTTGAGACAAAAGAGAAGGCTGATACGATGACGCAATATTTGAAGAACGCGGGCTACACGAAATACGACTTCTGGACTTCCGGTAATAAATTGGGAACCGACATGTTCCTGTGGATGAGCACGGGATTGCCGTTCAATGTGACTTTCGACTACATGCTGAAACGACCTGGCAACAGACCCGTTGAAGTTCCACCCGGCACGGAACCCCAAAGGGTGGCACGCGAAAAGTAACACTTTTCATTACATATATTAAAAGCTTTTTATATCTTATAAAATCACATAATCGAATTAAAAATCATTAAATTGAACATTTTAATTAAAAAGTAAATAATTAAATTAAAGTAAAAAAATTATTACACACTATTATCAAGTAAATCTCCAGTATTGTATTGTACACTAATAATTAAATGCTTTTGTTCTTCTGTGCTAATATTAGAAGTTTAATATTAGACCCCAAAATATAAAAACACGCGACAAACATTTTTTGATCTCGAAAATTCCTTAAAAAACACGAATTTCTCGACGCGTTTCAGCGGCGACAGCGGAAGTGCGGACGGATGTGTTGCAATGAAGGCACCGACGTTAGAATGGGAAGCGCAGGATTGCACTCTTGTGAAGGACTTTATTTGCGAGCAAACAAGATGCTACTATTACAACTACGGCAGCATTCCAGTCTCCGCGACTCAGGGGTAAGAGGTGAGATAATACTTATCACAAAAATACACAAGCTTCTAAAAAAAAAAAGACAGAAAGAGTAAAAGGAAGGAGGGGGGGAGAGAGAGAGAATGTGTGTGTGTGAAAAAAAAGAAAAGGGAAGAAGAGATAACACAGGAATGTGCTGATGTACTTAAGGTGAATTTCATTCTCTTGCGCACGTACAAAAATAAAAAAACTCCTTCCGGTAATAAGATATGCAAATATGTCGCTATAATCGAACGTGTTTATCCGTCGCGCTACTGAAGCATGCGAAGTATAATGACCACCTGAAGAGATATAAAAATTATATTACCTCGTACAAATACACATTCTACCATCTCGATAACTGTAATTTCATTCTTCTGAATTCCGAAACGTTTCTTCCTATAATATTTCCTGTGATATTTCACAATAATGCAAAACAACTTGCAAAGACAATTTAATTCTTTGGAAGAAGATTTTGTACATGTACATAAGAAATTGTAAATCATCTTAAAAATCAAAGAAACACATCAGCTATGATTTCTATTTCTGAGTAAACTTTTTGATATTTTTTTTAGAAATCACAGGCCCTACATCACGACCACCTCGGCACCGGCCGGCTACGACCAAGCGAGCGATCACGAAATCGATAGCACCAACATCGACGATCAACATCATTCGAGCAGCGACGCCGAGATCGAGCAGGCGACGCCATCGGAAGCGTCCGAGAAATCACCACAGGATCTGGTCGTGAGCAGGCTGATGACCACCGCCGTTCCCGCATCTGGCAATCAGCAGCAGCAGCAGCAGCACGGCATGACGGCGTCAGAGACGACGTTCGACGACCAGAATGACGAGCGCTCGGCCGCGGCCGTCGACGATCTGGACAATACCAGACCGGATCACATTCCGGACATCACGAGTCTGTTCACAGAACACGCCGCTGTGGCGTCTCAGGCGCGCAAGGACAGCGTTTTCGACGGTCTCGAGACCCGCGAGGTCCTGCGACCGTTGGCCTCACGTCCCGTCGTTTCTTCCTCGTCCTCGTCGGAGATGAGGATGGAGCATCGCGAGTCACCCGACTACAGCGACCTGGCCGCGGAAACCGAATTGCCGAACAACGGTCTGGAGGACGCCCACACAATCGGACCGTACGACAGCGTTCAGGATTACGTGAACGATCAACCTGCCGACGACATGGCGGCGTCGGCATCAGCGGCGGACTCGTCGATGATGAAGGACCAGGACGACGACAGCAGCACGATCCTGCCAGAGGCGGAACCGGCTTATAGGTACAACATCAAGGTGCGCACAAACGGCAAAGTATTAGACCCTCCGTCCAAGTAACGCTTTACTTCTTCCTAGGCAACGTCACGTTATTTCGTCGTAATAAGTGACGGTAAATACATACTTGAGGAGAACTATATATAGGTATATATATATATATATTATATGTATGTGTATATTTTATATATGAGTTTCGCGTATGCGTGACACACGACAGCGAACTGTCGCGTGACAGGTCGCCGTCGTTGTCGCCGTTTTAATTTCTAACTTAAGGCATACCCGATACACAATGTTCGACAGTTTTTTTTTTTTTTTTTTTGGGATCAGAGAGGATCACAATTACTCAACAGCTTCCTCGGTCGGCGGCAGGCAGATTACTTTTTCTCTGATTAACCGTTAGAATTGCTCTTGAGACTAATAATCGCGGTTTGAAAGTGACAATTGTCAAAGTTATTGTGTAGAGTAAAAGAGAAAGTGACGAGGATGAATTGTGTTCTTCTCCTGCCGACGTTACTCGACAAGCTGTTAATTTTCACAAGGGCATTCATTTCAGTTCTCATCCCCCGATCATTTGACAATGGCGGACAATTGTTATTCGAATCATTTTTGTCACTTTATTCACTCGTCTCGTGATTGTACTCTCTTTGATTAAACATTTGCGTTTTTCTTGGCATTGACATCAAGAATTGTAGAAAGTTTCGAAGAACACACAACGAAAGAAAAAAAAAGTTGACCGAAACTGATTGTAAGCCCGCTAGCGTTTTAATTTTTTTTTTTTTGTTTTTATATGCGCATAAGGAAGTAATCAATCATCACACATCATTATTTGTGTTAACGTATCTATACGTCCGCAAGACGAAACGTTCGGGGAGGTGACAGATTCCGACGTATATTCCGCGGGAGGGAAATGATCGGTCGAGGTAACGTTTCGGTCATCCGGACGTATGACAATCGGCGCGTCAAGTTTCGTCAACGTGAAACGTCGCTTTCACATTGGAATTCCGCGCGCAAACGCGGAATGTGCGACTCTTGTGTTACACTGAACTTTTAATAAAGGTACGATTACACGATCTCCGCCATCCCAATTCTTAATTAAGACGACGTAGATGTAAAATTTTTCATTTTAGAATTAGAAATTTCTATCATGAATTTCAGTAGTAGTATTCATAAATAAAAGCGGCAAAAATACACGAAGCGTTTACTCACCAGCCGTTCACGACTCCTTCAATATTTAACATAGGAATTATCTTGAACACATAATCGTCCCGTAGACTGCTGGCGTACGGACTGTCGCTCAGAAGAGCCTGCATCGTTCCGTGCATCACCCAGGAGGCGTTGCTCTCACCGGGATGTACTCGAGACGTCAAGAAGATCATCTTGCGATTCTGAAAAAAGACTTTCATCATTTTTCACTAAGATTCATTTGTTCTCTTTCTGAAGAACTGAATATGTCTCACGTGTATAGGATTGGTCTTGGAATCCGGCGACGTGATCGTGATCACGGGATTCTCGTTGCCGTTCAGAGTCTCGCAGAGCGTTTCCGCGCGAAAGTACACGCTAGCCGCGGAGACCTGTCTCGTCCATTTCCAGATATTGGTCATCAGCAGACTGTACGTGTACGGGAAATGATACGCCAGGTAGCAGACGTCGTAGGCGTGCGGGAATGCGACGGTGAACGACGTCGTCAGGTACGTCTTTCCCCGAGCGGATCGTTGGTAGCAGTTGCGATAGTAGCAGATCTCGACGCCGGTTCTCATCCAGCCCGGTCTGCCGCGCTGCGCCTCCGTCACGCTGAACAATATCGGCTTCATGCCGAAGTTGAACTGCGAGTTTGCTTTTTCGCAGTTGATGATGTTGAACGTGTACGCGACCGCTTCCATGTTGGACACCTCGAAGTAGAACCACTGATGTCTGGAGGCGCTGTTCACGTCCGGTGTCAGGATGAGATCGTATTCCCGTGAGCCTATCTGCGAAGAAGAAATTACAAGACGAGAGAGAGAGAGAGAGAGAGAAAGATGCATTGAGAAATGCGGGGTTTTTCTCTACACACACACGCACACAAACTAGAATATAAGTCGTGAAAACTGCCGGCGTAATCGCGCAGATTCTTGCGCAACGTACAAGCATAATCGATTACATAAATCGCGAGTGACGTTTTAACTTACGTATATACCTGAATAGCTTTCCTGAGATTTCCGCTTTCAAATCTGGACTCGAACTGCAACTGCTTTGCATTTAGACCGCGCTTGCCGATCTTTTTCTCGTCCCAATTACCGAATCGCTCGTCGTCCAAAACCTTTCTTCTGGGAGAATTCGCGAGAACGTCCAGATCGTAAACGACTTCTTGCATGGTGGCGGCCGCGTGGAGGCCTCGCTCCACGCAGGTCAACAGCTTCGCCCGGCAAACCTTTCTGTCCTTCGCGTTCAGCGGCTCCGGTTTACCCAGACCGTCGCCGCCTATCATATCCGGGTACGCGACCTTCACAAAGTTAATAATGCTTCTCACTCTGCTCGCCACGGTGCAGTACGCGTGTCGCTTCGAAGCGTTGCTTGCGACGTCCTTCAGAATTTTCAAACTGTGCGTATCGACTTTTGCCGAGCTGCTGGATTTGGAAAAATCTTTCATCGAAGACTTTGAACAAACGTCGTCGTTCAATTTGTCGTTCGACGATCCGACAACGCGTAGTTGCGTTTGCAAATCGCCCAATTCCTCAAAGAACGTGTGGTATCTGGAAATGGTAAAATAAAATCACAAATAATTTATTATGTAATATCGATAATATTTGCAAAAAACTGATGTTTTACGAACCCAGCAAGATCTTCCTCGGATCTTTCCGAGGTGAAAACCCCGGCGAAGAATTTGCTTTCATCCACTTCGTCGCTCACTTGAATTGAGGTGTCCGTCGCCGTGTTTCTGGAATCGGGGCTCTCCTCGTCGTCGCCGGAATCGACGTCGCTGTACACCCGGCTGGCCGAAGTCACGCTGTTCGCCTGAAAAATCAATATATTTGGGACAATAAATAATGAGCGACAAATAAATCAGTGACAAATAATAAATTAGTCGGTGAGTGTAAAGACAACAAAGTTTTTGCACGCCGACACTCGTTAGGATAAAACACATCACGTTGCGCTAACAAATCATGCACGTGTTAACGCGTCAGATCCAGCACCGCATGCGTTACGTCAGTCCGAAGTGCCGTGTACACACCTGGCTGTCGACGTCGCTACAGCTTTCAGCACTGCTCGCCCTGACATTCACTTCGGGCAGAACGAATCTGCATGCAAAAAGAAAAACCGATCGAAATTTTAGTTATCGCGTGATCGCCGACAAAAATAAAAAAAAAAAAACGTCATGCCGTTTCGCACAAAATGCATTAGTTATTCGCTTGATCTGGCGATCTGTAGCGTAAGAACAAGAACAACCGTCGTTGTTTGTACGCCTCTCGGTATATATGTATATTATAACGATACACTTAAAGGACGAAAGAGCACAAAGTCAGGAAATAATTCTGGTCGAGGATTACTGTTCGACCTCGAACATTTTATTCACCTCGCGGGCGACATTTCGGGCACCGGCAATTCCCTCTTCTCCAGACATTGATTGATTATCCCGCATATACGCGAAAGCAGGCAATCATACGCTTTGTCCTCTGGACAGTTCGTGCAGAACCGGTACAGTAACTGTAGGCCGTTGTTAGACTTGATAGCTCTCCTTCCAGCTTCTAACAAGAGACAACAAAAACACACACACACGCGTGACATTGACTGGTACTCTCTCGGGAATACGTAAGTGAAGAACGATAAAAAAACACACGAGTGTATATATTGTCGGATCGCGTTCCCGCGCTCTTGTTTACGAACATCGAAATCTGCTTCTAGTGAACCTACTTGTAACGCAGAGATGCTGAAGCGTATTAAGAGCGTAATTACAAATCTTCAGTCGCAACTGCCCGTCGAATTTCTCCCATCTCTCGAATATTCTCATCAGCAGATGCACCATTCCCACCTTGACGAATTTGCTGCAGCAAAGTTCTGGAAAAAAAAAAAAAAAAAAAAAAGAAAAATACCGGAAATGAACAATTGATGTGAAAAAATAATCTTGCACAATTAATGTACGATCGGTGGACAAAAATAAAACACACGTACTGTTGCTTGTTAAATGTTTGAAGCAGTCCATTAACGTTTTCAGTTTCAAGTGCGGCGTGTAACCGACACTGACGAACGTTTTTTCCAAAGTGCCAGAGATGCCATCCCTTACCAGCACTTGCACGGAATAAGCTGAGAAAAAAAAAAGACAACAACTCGCACATCTGTTCTTCACACGCGTACAGAGAAAAGAAATATAGCGTCTTACAGTTTTTAGAAAGAGTCTTGATAATCAGCAACAGCGCCAATAAAGTCTTGCTGTTGTTGAGATGCTCTTTCAACAGCGTATGAAACACTTTTATGGAATTGAGCAATTTTATCTTTGACACAAACTTCTGGTCCCTCTGAGCCACCTAAAGAGAATCGCAAAATAATAGCGCGATTTTTTTCTTTGAATTAAAAAAAAAAATATATATATATATACACGCTCACATTCTGTTGTTAATATTTTTATTTTGCAACAACGAATAAAATTGAAGCAATTTAATAAAGCTGAAAGATCACCTGTCCCAAGAGCCAAAGGACGTCTTGAGTGAGCATCTCGCTCACGATAGTGTCTGATGTATGTTGGAGGTTTATTAAAAGTTTAACTAGGGCTTGCGTGACGCCTAAGTTGATGAGGTGAATGACCGCCATTCGGCTGCTGGTTCCTATTAAAAAAAAAAAACTGTGTTACTTCTTTCAACATTACTGAACATCGCGTAAGAAACATTGGATGTAACATGTTATAAAAATAAATGTGTTTGTCTTAAATTAAATAAAAAAATAAAAATGCTGCTATTACTTGTGTTACTTTTGTTCTTGCTTCCCTTCTCCTTGGACTTGTCTTTGGTCAGTCGGGGCGAGATGAATTCGCGCAGTATACCAACGATGGTGTAATTGGCGACGTTGTCCTTGCAGTTCTGAAAAAAAAAATAAATAAAGAAACGACGATATCGATTTGTATATTTTCTTGCGATACAGAGAAACACGGAAACTTCCTCTCGCTATACGATAATGAAAAGAAAGAAATTACAGAAGCACGTGAACGGCACGCGAGCAATTATTCCGATCTGCTCTGACACTCTCGGGAATTAGAACAGGCGAATATCCAAACTTTACACGCTTCACTGCTTTCTCGACGTGTGTAGACAAAAGCGATATGTGTCGCGTGACATCGTCGCGCTATTTCGCAGATAATGCTAATTACTGCCGTTATTCAAACTCGAAATTGGCTCCACGCTGCGTTGATAGTGCGACGAGCTCTAAATATCTCTTTCACACGTACAATCGGCAGCTATTAACACGCGATCAACACGCGCTCATCAGCGGTACTAATTCAACGATTAAAACGAAAGACACGTAACGAAGACGAAAAAAACTCGTCAAAAAGAAAGAAGGGATAACTTTAATTAAAAATTATTCACCTCCAATAAGATAATGAACGATTCACCGGCATTCGTGCGCCAGAGTTTTTCCAACGTGCGCTCGCGTGTCCGTCGATCTGAAAAAAAAAAAAAACATATAGATCGATAAAACGCATCTTTCGTAAGCG
The DNA here is from genome assembly GCF_002006095.1 of Pseudomyrmex gracilis. Lineage (NCBI taxonomy): Eukaryota > Metazoa > Arthropoda > Insecta > Hymenoptera > Formicidae > Pseudomyrmex > Pseudomyrmex gracilis. The sequence goes on along the minus strand of NW_018020584.1, from coordinate 4,297,577 downwards.
CCTTCCTGTCGCGCGCTTACGAGATGCTTTATGTTGTTTATGTTTATTATTGTGCGCGTAAATCGCTTAGATCGCGATTTATTCAGTGCGAATACTCTTTGTCTTGCCAATGTCAGATCAACTTTGTAACACGTACAACAATACGTTGTTTCAAGAAATTAAGAATATCATTGGATGTTCTTGCACTTGGCGCGACGCCAATTGGAACCAATGTCACGATTAGAAAAATACATGTTACGACATGTCAAGCGAGGTGGTACATTTTATGGCTGCAAATGTCATCGTTAATTTCAATGTGTATAACATAATTCATACAACGTAAATCAAAATGTGTTTAATAAATTTCTTTTAATATAAATTACTATTAAAAATACTTGCGAATTAATATGAATTAATATTTAATATAAGTATTTTTTTACATTAATATAAATTAATATTTTTAAAATATAAATTAATTTAATATAAATTAATATTTAAGAATTTGCGAACATTTTGGCGTCTGACGTCACGGCTATAAACTGCGATGACGTGAAAGCAAGTATTTAGGCAACATCCAACTGTGTGTGTGTGTGTGTTGCAAAACGCTGCGGACCGTTATTAGTCGCGATCATGAATATGTAACGAAATATGCCGAAATTGAAACCGCGGTAAGTTCTGTGATTTGTGGAAACACCAAGCCAAGAGGATCGGGTCTGTAGTCCTTATCAATATTGGCACACATTCAACACGCGCGGCACGATTCAACTCGCGTATCGTGCGGAATCACAGTTCTCTGGACGATGGCCAACAGATCTGTCGTCAGTGTTGCCGAAAGTCATTACGTAATCTGGGTAACAGAGGCGGTTCTTCTCTCTGTTCTAAAATAACGGACGGCAAGAGCGGCCGATCGCTGTTCGCACACCTGTTCGCCAGTTGCTTGAAAGTACGTGATAGAGATCGGCGGATCAACAATAATAAACATACATACACAAGACGCAAAATTATACCAATATCACGGCAATTAAAGTATACACACAGAAAGTAAAATAGTCAATTTGTTGTTTTTTTTTTTACAAAAAGACTTGAGTTTTTTTAATAATAACTTTCAGGTGTACTTTTCGTGCTTAAGTATTATACGAGCGGCATAATAAAAACGTAATGAAGTGGTCGGTGAATAACTTTTGTTCGCGATTCATTGCGAAGCAAATCACACGAGAATGATAAATTGTGCAAGTTCAGTTCCGCGATTTTCGTGTCCGTCGATAGTAATAATATACCGGCACGAATTTCTCCCTATAAAGTGTGTTCGCAATCTCCGTTGATTCGTTCTTTAGAACTTTATTATTGCCGCGATTCGCTCGCACGCTTTATTGTAGACGAGAATTCGTGCTGAAAGAAAACACGTACCTGACGACGTGATACGCGCGTGAATTTTGGCTACCGTCGTCCTGAGCGCGTCGCCGGTTTCCTGCGGTTTCGCCGCGTGGTTTCGGAGCTTCTCCAACAAAGCATCGCTCACAGCCTCGTCCGCGCTTTTATTACCACCGGCTGACATCACACTAAACCGCACCGCAAAACAACGATATAAATCTCAATTTACTTCTCCAACAAGATCAGCTCCAGCTGAAAATTGATCGCGGCAGAACGTGACAGAAAGCCATCGATTTCTGATGTATGTATGTATATTTATGCGCACAAAAGCGTACAATGGATTTCTGTCTACGATGATAAATGACAGAATTAGAGGCTGAGAGCTAATGTTTCACTCTGTCATACAATGTACCTGAAAAAGATGATTAATGATTATTTATTTTCTCACGTATGTGCACATTTGTAAAAATTGAATTTCTCTCGTGTTTTTTATTGATATGCACTCAGTCGTAAAAAAAAAAAAAAAAAAAACAATCTCGCGAGTCTCCAGATGCGAAATATAATTTTCATAACACGAGACAGTGATAATCGTTTCGCGATTGTTAGCGACGCGACGAGAGAACTCTTTGTGGTATCGAAAAATCTTCATTGGCTTTCGACCAGCGCTGTCGGAAATCGGCTTACGATTTGCAATCAGCTGGTCGCAGTTAGTCAATGACGCGGGAATTAAAAATCACTATTGGAAAACCGACACGCATCCGGAGCCAAGGTTAATTAACGCGACCGACTGGGTAAAATGAGACGCTCTAAAATAACCGAGGAAGAAACTTTGGAGGATCTCATTATTGGGTGTTATTAAGAGTGTCACTGCGTATTACCCAGCTATATTGTAAATACGCTAATTATTGAACTTGGCTGCTTAACCTCTCTGGTACAACGCTCGTCCGCCACGTAGTGCAACAATACTATGTAATACGACACGTGTGTGTCCAACTGTACAGTTACTTGAACTGAGTATTGCACGGGAGTTAACAGATTATCTGTAATGTCAATCTACAATGAAATGCTCAGAACGACCAAACAAATGAACATAAACAAAACAAGACTAAAGTCGACGGACTACCGTTAAATATGCATTCGGCGGCGACAATCGTACCGAAGAGATTAAAATTGTGTTGACAAACAAGAGCAGCAACTACATCACTTTTAAAAAAATGTATATATTATATATATAATAAAAAATTAAAATCGTACTAAGTGAGCGAGAAGATTGGACCAATATGAGCCAAACGCTGTTATTAGTGCTTAAGTGAGAATGATTTATTTCAATAAAAATTATCAGCAACGCAGGTGCTAAAAATTAGTTTAAAAATCTACTGATAGTTAAAAGAGAGACATCGACCTTGAGATTTAATTGTGAAAAGTGAAATTGTGTAAAAAAAATGAAATGTAATCAAAAATTCTTTTCGTACAACACTAATCAAATTATTGCTAAAACATTGCAAGACTGTTGCAACATTGGTATTTATGAATTTTGTAGAAATATTGTAGAAATATTGTGGTATATAATTTTTCAAGAATATTTCATACAATAATCCAATCTTGCGAACTAATACAACTGCAATATTACAGCAACAATATTTTGTGCTGCACGGCTTTCTTATTGACTTATTTAAATTTCTTATTACGAGTAATTTTTACATTGTAAAATATCCTATCTATGATATCTATGATAACTATATGCGCGCGAAATGTGTACTTGCAAAGCACTAGAAAGCTAAAGCGGAAGGCATGCGGAATACTTGGCTTATAGAGGTACTTCGATTTTTCAAATCAGACAAATACAAAAAATAAGAACAAAAATCGATGTTTATTAAAAAAAAGATTTATTGATTAAGTCTCAAAAAATACATAAAGATGTTCTGAGATATATTTCCTCGCGATCTAAAGATACAACGTGTGCGATTTGATTACATGTGTACATCCTTAAAGAATTAAAGCGATGCGAGTGAGTTATTATTGCATTAAGCGTGTTGCGTCGTTGTGTGCTAACGAGAAAAAGCTGCGGTGATCGAACGCAAAGTCCGTTGAGAACGCAAGTAACAATTATGAAATTTCTTTCGCTCTAGCTCTAGCTCGTTAAGACAAGTAATTGTACGATATAACATTCCAGCTCCCCTCGGGCTCCTTTTAATAATGACGTGTTCTCGGCCGACCTACAGATGTTGCTATATCAGTGTGCGAGCAACAATTAATGAGAACGCTTGGTATTCGCATCCAGCAATTCCACATAGGACTTAATTGGAGCATAAATGCTTCGCCAAGCGTGTACACAACAAATTTGTAATCGGCGGTACATCGGAGGCCGCGAGAGTGCAGCTTCGTCAAAAAAAAAAAAAAAAAAACACACAAAGAATGAATGAGATAAATACAGCGCGCACACATACGAATATATACGTGCGGGGAACCAGATTATTATCTTTCATCTCGATTTATTGCCGATTTGCACGAAATTCTCTCAAGTCGCTCGAGGCGTTCTTAAACTAACATAATGTGTAATATCAGATGCTGTATATGTAATTACTTGACAATATAAGCGTAGCTTATGTTCATCACGTCAAATGCGGTTTGCGAATGTTCTTTCTTTCTTTTTTGATATTTATGTATATACATATAATACAGTTGATGTCAAGGTATGAAACCGCGTATCGCTCTCGATAACCGTGCACCATAAATTTAGCAATTGTCAGGAAAGACGGAGCAATCGAGATAAGTGTTTTCAATGAAGTAGTGCCGCATGTATATATCGGCGAGTGCGAACTGATCGTCGACCGGGAATGCGATAGAAATGGCGAGCACGCACATGCACACATACACACACTATTCTGTCTCTTTTATAAGCTTTTTACTCTTCCTGCTGAACGTCAGCTGTGTCTTCGTCGACTGGTCGCGCCGCCGCCATCGGTCGTTGATTCTCTTTATCGCGGTTCTCCGGTGCGCCTTTCATGTCTTCCACATTTATTCACTTCTCTGCGAAAATAAATTTTCAATATTGTGTAACTGTTTTTGATTTGCACACGGCTCCTTCTTCCGGAATAACAAATCGGTCAATTAAATATTGCATAGAGAAGCTAATCTCACGGAAAAGAGAGACGAGATTCTCTCTCTTTCGACTGACACGCTCTTTGCGAAACTCGCGAAACGACCCATGCGCTTTGCCACTCCGAGGCGGTTTGACGTTTCTGCATGCCAAAACTATGTTTAAAGCACGAGGCGCGTTTATTTTTAGCGACGGACGCGCTTTCCGATGAGATAATCGCGCTCCCTTTCTTCTTTCATCTTGCACCCCCTTGCGTTTTCCAGCATCATCTCATCATCGAAAATAAATTTATTTCTCTTTTTTCAATCCGATTCTTGGAACGTCTATTATTGTATAATATTATATGTTAAAAAATATATATCATCAGGAAAATAAGTGACTCTAGAACTCGATAGAGTTTTCGAAATAGAGCCTCTATCTGACAGAACGAAGCACCTGTCCAAGCTTTTGAAATTTCTCGCGAAAGCTCGGAAAAATATTGCTGTTTATTTAGCAAGCGCCGTCGCTAAAAGAAAGAGAGATTGCGGAATCGCGTTTGCCAAAATTCGAAAAGTAAATCATTTCGCGACGCGCGCTATCCATCGGTCTTTCTATCCGAAATGTCATCGGTTCCGCGAGAATGCAAAAGAACGTTGGGATAAATGACGTATAAGTAAACACGTTGCAAAATTTCGTTTGGCAGAGAAAATTATATGGAAATGGAGAGCCAAATCACAAATGTGCGAGCTGCAAGCGTGAGACAAATCTGCTCGATGAGAACTTTTTCTATTCGCGCGAGCGCGACACTCCTTGAAACTCTGAACGAAAATCAGCGGAACTGCCGGCTCGTTTCGGGAACCGAAATAGCGTAGAAAACACAAGCCGGTGTGCATTTCGGTTCACTTGACTTTCATTGTCGAAAACAAATGAGATTTAAGCAACTCGAAAAATATGCCGCACTTTATTCGGATTTTTAATTTCTCGAAGATGTCGAGTTTGACGACACACAACTCTCTCGGGAAAGAGGAAAAAGAAACGTCTTCTGAAACGTTCATAACCATTCTCGATTTAATGAGTTTTCACAAAACAGAAGAAAAGCAGATTATTCAATTAATTATCGAGTTAAATCAACGACTTTCTCGTGAAATGACAGTCCGCTGGATAAGGAAATCGCGTGCAGTTGTCACACTGGCGCGTGCTCATTCACGTGCGGCACGTTCGACGATATGAAGACATTTGTCACGAAACAACACCGCGCATTATTAAATAAGCGACGCGACAGACGGATATGACAAAGATGATATAAGAACCGTTCGATCATTCGCGACGAGAGAGAGAAACCCCGGATTCTCGTTTTTTTCTCGTTAGGATTCCATTCCGCGCCGTTGTGATCGACGATTCTGCTTCACGACTGACTGACGACGCTGCACGACCTCCGGCAACCTTTCGACGACTAACACCAGCCGAACGTCGGCATCAGGCACGTCGGCGCCAGTCTCAGGTGCATGCGGCACTTGTTGATAAAACGCGAAAGCGGATTGATTAGAGGATGTGCGAAGTTTCGCGAGCGCAGTCGCAGACTCTCTCACGAGACTTCTCTATCGATTGCGGTGCTCTGCTGTTGTTCGAAAACTGGTCCACCCTCTTCTCTCGCGCGACAACGAGGTTACCTCATCATGCGGAAACGCGAGCTTTCGATTTAAAAATGTTTAATATTGGAAGCGAACAAATGTCCGATTTTTTTCCCGAATTTGTGCGACAACTTTCATTATTCCTTTCAATCATGCGATAAATTTTCACCGACATATTGGTTAATTATCGATAATCTAGTGTTCATAAACAATTTAGTATAAAATAACTTAATATAAAATATAGTATATATTACGCAATTATTATTTTTTATGTAAACAAAAACATATTATTAATAAGTGTTGAATTACCACATAAATTAGGATTCCAAAAAATAATGTCTACGTTCGTGATATCGTTAACCTTATCTTCGTTGACGTTTAAGTAACAAATTCATCCCATACCGAAGTATCAAAAAAAGAATAACTCCGGACGAGATCGATGCGATATTGCATCCATGATTGCATCCTTCTTTTAACAAGTCGCTATCTGTCTTGTTGACGTGCGCACGAGGATTTGTCACTAGCTTGTCACGTGCTTCGGATTTTGCACGAACTCCGGTTTATCAGAGGTCCCCATTAAGCGAGCCGAGTATTCAACATAGTCGCGTCTTAACGTCATATTTCGCGATCATTATATTTATTTATCTGATCATGGGACTTGGCATAAACGTCAGATTATGGCATCACTACTAAATTTTGACCGCCACTCTTCATCAAGGTTGAAAGATGCTGTTTGACGTACACCCACGTGACTCTCGTGTTTCTGCGGCGTTAATAATCGTCGAGACACCAAAATCGTGGCGCGAGGCCAATGGAAGGGGTTGCGGAGGGAATATTAGAAATTTAAATCCGATTTCGTCGCGAGACAAGTCATCAGACTCATCGGTCACGCCCTTCTATTCTAAGCGCAAAATCTCAACGATCTCAACGACCGGTTCACGCGATCGCTAAACCCGGAATACACTCACGCTAGCTCTATAGAGTAAAACGTGTATATACTCCGCGCCGACTTTTCTTACGCTCCGTTTAGAATTACAGAGCGATCGATGCACGCACACATACACACACACACCTGTGTCTTATCGATCGCTGCAATCTCTTGCAAAACTATTCTCGCGGGATTTCATGTCCGAAGAAGTCGAAATGCTTCCTTTATCTCTCCGGATTTAAATATATCGGAACTTTTCCATTGCCCTTTCCAAGTAAGTTGCATGTTTAATGGAGCGAGAGAGATCGCAGACGAAAATTTACTATTTTTCGTGTAAAAAACAGTTAAATCTCTCTTCTTTAAACTCCGTATTATTTATACTACGGCTATAAAAAGAAGATAAAAAGTTTATGTGTTTTTAAAAAAAAGTTTTTACATATTTTTCTGAACAAAACACGTGAGAAGCAAATTTGATTTATTACCTCACATAGTCTCCTCATATTTCTGCGACATTTTTTGCGCGCGAGTGAAGACAGCAAGCTGAGTATCAGAAGATTATTCAGCACTGTGGAATTTTATTGAAGAAGTGTTTCGGTTTCGTTCACCCCTGAAGCCGGTACTGAAAGCACTCAACCGTCTCTCGCTGGCATCACACGTGTACGCGAATCTCGCTCTCCGCGAGTTTCGCGTTGAAAAAGAATAGAAGTGCGTCGTATTTTACTCGCAGAGTCTTGCTCGCGAAGACGACGCAATGAGCAAACGTTCGGAGGAGCAAAAAAAGTCGCGGATGATATTCGACGAGAGGTGGGGACTTCGCTCTTCAGACAGGAATATATAAATCGCAGGTAGGGCTGAAATTCAGGTTAGTACACGGATACGATCTGAGACTATTGGCAATCTGCGGATAGAGCGATGCGGGTGAGTCCATCAGATGATTCATTTGCTCGGAACCTGTCATTGTTCGACTGTTTATTTGCATCTCGTCTAGCGTGTCACACACATAGCTCCGATCGAGTCTTCTGATTTATTGTTTTCTATGTAATTTCAAAATATCTACAATTTTATATGATATTGAAGTTTTATTATTGTTATATGGGTTGATAAACATATTCTATTTAATTATTTTATCAGAAAATTATAGTTATCGTTTTATTGCACGTATGTTTTATACGCTCATACAATATAAAAAATATTGTAATATAAAAATGAATTAAACATATAGAAGGTTTTTCAGTTTATTGAAGCTGTTTATAAATCTTTCTCTCTCTATATGTTAATAGATATATTTTGTTATTATATTGCTGACGTCATGTTGTTTTCGCGTAAGATCATTTTATCTCGTTTACAATTCGGCGGTGTCATTCGTATGCGATACGTGACACACGCGACTGACGGACGACGCCGCAAACATCAATTCAAGAAGTCGTCGCTCACATTCGTCGTCTATATGTATCTCTAAAAACCCGTTTTACAAAAAAAGTGATATCACAAAGTAGCACCAAGTAAATTTTGTACGTTACTTTTGTACATTATTATCCTAATCTA
>NW_018020584.1:4281199-4288329 GCF_002006095.1 Pseudomyrmex gracilis | reverse complement strand
GCTAATACAAATCTTATTGTCAAAAGAAGAGTTTAAAGAATCGATATAAATTTTGAGTAAGCTCATTTGAAGTCAGTTAATTGAGTATTTATTCAAAAAAGAGAGCACGCTTGCTTAACAGCACACTAATAGGGACAGTTACCCTACGCGCATTTTCTTTATTTGCATCGCATTATTATTGCGTTCATATATAATATTGCGCGTGATTAATTTCATTGTGTTAATTAAGTTTTTTTTTAACCGATCAAAACCAAAATCTGTACTGATGTAAAAAATGTGTGTAAGAAATAAGAAACATTCTCTACAACAGACGTTTCATTTCATTATCGCCGCCCAGGTCATGAACGATTATTAAAAACAAAACAAAACACGATTGAAATAAGTTTTTATAAATAAATCGAATCGAACGTGTATATCTCGTTTACGTTGTTTTTTTTATCATTCATTTACAAGAAAAAAACTATTTGCAAAGTAAAACCCGACACTGATTTGATATCATCTTAAAAAAAAAAAGCAAAGCGCTGATAATGCGATCGTTGTTACAAAGAAGAAACCGAGGTTCCTTGCCCCTCGAGAAATCCGTGATAAAAGGGGTCAAAGATTGAAATAGTCGTTTGTAGAAGCAACCACAGTACATCGATTCCCTCGGATGCGTGTGCACGGATGTGACGTGAGAAAATGATCGTTGTCGGGCGTAAAACACCATGGTTGATCGGAGTGATCGCGATGCTCGTTTTTCTCGCGAGCATATCGTTGTCGGAATCACTTGGGTGTGTGAAAAGTTTCAGACGTGACAGATTTTTCAGAAGATCGAGGATGAGAATCGTCGACGACGACGAGGAGCGACCCGTGATCGCGCCGGTGGTCATAAAAATGATAGAGCATCCCGATAAACGCAACGAGAGCGGCGTTTTGTCGTTCAATTGCACCGACGACTCTTGCACGACAGAAGACGAGAAACTCGATCTCGACATTAGTAAGTTGCAAGACACTTTACTTCCCGACGAGGAGTCGTTGCGCTACATCGTGATTCCGAAGAAGTACGAGCACTTCGTGTCGAAAAAAAACACGGGATCGAACAGATACAAACGCGACGTGAAATCCAATTTCACGGGGACGAACAGTGACACAAGTAAACCGTTGAAAAACCAAAGCAAGATCGGAAGAGTTCCGCTGTACAGAAGTTACACGAGGATCGTGCGTCCTTCGACATCCTCGAGCGAAGTCGACAGAACGAAACGAAGTATCGACTACTATCCGTCGCGAGCTAGAAACGCGAGCGATTATTACGCGCAGCGTAGAGCCGTAATGGAAAGATACTTCGCTCGGCAGCGCGAAATAAACGCGCGATACGCCAACAAAACCGGCTCGATATCCAGCAGCAACACCACTCAACTCAGCTTCCGGCATCTCGATAAAAACGCGGCGGAGAAGGACGCGACTTTTCGTCATCCGTCCATGAAGATCGATCTGATATATAATGGCAATGAATCACGGAACACAATACCAAACAAGTTGGACAATCGACGAAACTCCATTCCGGAAACCGACCTTGGCTTCAAGTCCGATCCGAGTTTATCGCAAGCGCGAAGCAGCGATAATGTCGAAAGAAACGCGTTGGAGTATTACGTAACACCTTGCCCGAACATATCTGGCACTTTTGCGCCGAAAACGCGGCCGCCGAAAAACCGCACTGACGATAACGTAAGTTATAACGATTCTATAACGATACGTGTAACCACGTGGTGTTCGTAATCGAGATCGTTTTGAATTATTGTTACAAAAAAAAATAAAATAAAATAAAATTGTTTTTCAGAGCACCGATCACGTTATATGGGGAACGTGCGAAGGAAAGATCGTGTATCAACATAACTTGCTCTTAAGCATAACGGGCCCATCCACTGTCGACACCGAGTTTGAGGTGATACTCGAAAGTCCGCTTTGTATCACTTGCGTGGAGGTGATCCGATTTAACCAAACCAGAGCGAACGTTACATTAAATTCTGGTGGACGTGGCAAAGAATGTGCAAAACTATTGTTGCGAGGTTACGAAAACGAGGGATTTTATTACATAATAAAAATTTGGGGTGTTCAGAAAATTGATCAGAACTGTAGTAACGTAGACTAGTCACACGAGGCGCGACAATCGTTCGATCGAACAAACCGATTTGTTTTTTGTAAAAATTTATTTTTTTACATATATGTGACTACAAAAACATTTTTGATAGAAAATTTATATTTCGTAAACACACACACACACACACACATATATATATACGTACATATTAATAACGTGTTATACAATGACGATTCGAATTTCTTTAAACTGCGACGAAAATAAGCGAATATGTAATTCGGAAGTACAAACATAAAAATAATAACTATACGTAAAGTACATCACACAAAGGTCACGAAGAGAACACTATAAAAAAAAAATAGTTTCATAAAAAAATAATCTCTGAATATATATGTCCTCTAGTATAACATTATACAATATATAGACACTAACATACAAACGATATTTGTAATTCAATCAGAGACATTGTCGTACCAATTGGAACAATTAGACGAACTACAATGATAATTAAAAAAATGCCAATTATATTTGCATATAAGAATAATACCCATAAGCTAATGAATGTTATTATTATCTATGAACACGTAACAAGAAATGTATAAATCGTTTATCACGTATAAACCTATTGTTTTTTTTTTAAGTGTAAGAAACCTACTTTTGGCATCGTTGTGGATTTCTTTTTTTTTTTTCTTGTCATTCGTCGTGTAATTTAGTTCCTGTTATTTCCTCAAGATTTTTTTGGCACGGAGGTCGGAAGAGGCGGCGGCGGTACGTCGGGTACCGTCTGTTTATTGTTGTTTTTTTTCATTCTCTCCTCGTCGTGAAAACTCGGTAACAAAATGCTGGTTTTCTTCTTCGGGTTGGTCGCCGGAATCGGTTCCACGGTGCTGAAAAGCTTGTAATCGACATAATAGGTGCCGGGCACGTAATGCGGATTGAAGCTGTTGTAAGTGTAGACGTACGGCACGTAGTATCGAGAACGATAGTTCGGATAGAAGCTCAGCGGTTCCGGTTTCTTCGGGGAGTTGTTCGTCGTGTTGTCGCTCTTCGACTCGTCGTTCTTGTTGCGTTCTGTGGTTGCGCGTTCTTTTGCAATACCGAAACTCGTCGATTCGACCAGACGCGACGAGGAAGCCTGCGTTTGATCGTTCCGGAGAACCTCACCTCCAGATAACGGGGGATAATGCACCACTTCCGACACGACGGAGTGAGGCGTTATCTGTGTGTAATAGATCCCCGGCGCGTAGGCGGTTCGGTGAATTATCGGTTGTATCACCGGGATCGCTCGCGACGGCGACAGATTCTGATTGCTTGTGATCACTGCGTTATAAACCCTCGGTACCCTGAGAAGACCCGGCGCGGCGGCAGCGACGGCTATCAACGCGCACACGATCAGTAGCTTCATCTAAAAGAATGTTTTATTTTTTGTTTTTTGTTTTTATTTATTTTACAGTATAAACTTCTTTTGTGAAATATTATTACAGTACAAACACTTCTTTTCTGAAATATCATTTTATTTCTTAGTCTGCAAAGGTTTTTTTTGACACCTTCTATCTGCGAAACCAGGGTCGCTTATGTTCCACTGTATTTTTCTATATGTTTAAAGTCGTGAAAAAATTCTGAAAAAATTCATGTAGTATCTTTTAAACCTTCTACTTTACAGATCGATCGAAACATTTTGAAAAAAAAAATGGGCGGGTTCGGGATTCCTTTTTCCTTTTCTCGTGAGTTATAAACGATAGATTTTGCGCGGACCCTGGTTTGCAGATTCAAATTTTACGCAAGACAATAAATTCGCTCAGCGAAAAAAGTTTACAGGCAGAAAAAACGTCAATTGCACAAATGAGAATCGATGGTTTAATAAATAGGAAGATACACGTGTGGTTTAAAGACGTGGAAACTGCGCGAGAGGAAAAGATGGGTGTGTTTCTTTATGTGCGACACCATTATTGTTTCTGGAAAAGGTAATCGACACACACCGATGGCGCAACCGAGTACGGGTAGAGTGTAATCTCGCGTGCGAGCGTGTAAAATACACGGCGCCGCATATAAACGAACCGAAACCGTACGCGTGTACAGAATGCTTACCCCGCCGCATTTATAGGTGTGTACCTCGAGATCGAGTTATATCGCGTCTATAGCGGATTCCTATCGTGTTTGAAGTTCAAGCTCCCAGAGTAACAGAGCGTTACAAGGCCGGTATGCTGAAACACAGCCAATCTATAAATAAACGTTAATTTTACAAGCTTTGTTACGATTAATTGTCGTAAACAACAATAGATTGTTATCAATGCCGATAATTTTTGTTACAAAAACATGTAATTTAACAAACATGATTGTTACATCAAATTAAAACAAAGGTCTAGTGCATTTATGTTTTTTCTTTTTACCGCAACTTACAATAACAATGTTTTCGGAAAAATGATAAATTTTTCGATTTTCTATTATATTTAACAAAAAAACGTTCAAATTAATAGATAAAAAAAAAAACCTGGAAATGTTCTAAACCGTCCTGCACAGAGATAGCAGAAAACAGGCGTTCGAAAGCAGAAAAGCAAGAAGAGAAGATTGAGAGTATAATTAAGTTTATTTCGCGTGCGAAGGCGTGCAGGCGAACAAGAACGCGAGGTGCATTGATGGCATTGCGATGAGTCACCTTATTAGTATTCGCGGCTTTCATTTGCACGTATCACTTCCTACTTCTGATAAAGCCTCGCGTTCACTTTGTCGAATCCCGTCGCGATTCTGCAAAAATGGAATCCTCTCTGCGAAACAATATCACTCTCTTTCTCTCTCTTGTACTCACCTTTGCGTTATCAGCTTCTCCGTTGCGAGTTTCCTGCACGGCAAGGATCACCGAGAAGCTGACACCACAAGTAGCAAGAGCGCTGCATGGGCCCGTAGTATATATGGCCCATGGGGTTCCAGGGTTCACAAGTCCCACCTCTCCCACTACGGACAACTCTCCGGCGAAAGTACTCTCCGATCGGTAACTATAATGTTCAACTTCGGACAAGCTTTTATATCACTGGTGGAACTGTAGAAGGACAACAGCCGTTTGCCGGGTTTGTTTCTTCGTCGGAGATGCATCGGTTGCAACGAATCGACTTCTAAAATACCACGCGGAAAAGTCACGACTTGCTTGTTTGTAAAATTGGAACGGACAGGTGCGAACAATTCGCAGAATATTCGCGAATAGTCATTATTATACGGTTGCATGTAATAAAACGCGCATATATATAATTAATGCAAGATGCATGTATCTTAACGTGTATAAAGTACTTTTCATTGAATAGTTTTTGTTTTTTAATTTGTTCGAATTAATTTCGCCGCGCGTGGAAAAAACGTGAAGTAGAAAAGCTAAATAAAATTCTTTTTTGTACTCACGCTGAGTTATACTGCAATCGTAAACTTTCGCGGTGCAATTTGTGCGGTTACGGGAATCGTTATTACCGCCATAATGTTTGCACGTCAAACGTTACGAACGTTAGACAGACAAACGGACATACGCTCGCACGCATACATGAATAAGCAACTTCTGAAAGCTTCATATTTTATTATATACACGTAGAGACAATTAATCACTTCTAACACATGAATCCGTTAGAAATGTTCCATTTACGAAACATTCAATCAGAGATCAAGGTGACACATACTAATCATCCGCCTTTCCACAGCTGTACATGCACATGTAACACTTAAGTTTTTATAACTAAAGCGATAATAATACATCGAGCTTGTCTCTGTTACAGAGGGTGGTTTACCTTGAAAATTGTGTTTCTTAATTTACCTTCTAATTGTACGGGCGTTGCTGCATGCATTGTTTGTTCTTGGAAAACAACACACGCGGAAAATGATGACTAAAATTGATTTTTTTTTTACATAACGTTATGCTGTAAACGTACTATATCGAATATTTTTGTCGCAATATTGATTTTATGATTTCTCGCTAACATCTGTTACGCTTTCGTCATCGTTGTTACACAAGTGCGTACAAGACGAACGATAAACTGGCTGCAAAAGCATGTCAATTATTATTTTTCTAATCGAACTACGTAAATCTTTGCGCAATAATTAAAATAATATGTATATTAGTAAAACCATTTCATGTTTGTCATTGTTACTACGTTACATTGTAAATTACGTTATTATTAACATAATTGGATGCTTATAAATGTTACATCGATCGTTTTATGATCATCTAGCATTCAATGAGAATCGGTGTTCGATCTGGGTCAGATCGATTCGATCGGTATGTAGCAGATTCTCCGCAGCAGCAAAATCGGAAAATCCGGGAGAAACACGAGCATCAGCAGCACCAAGGGCGACAGCAGTAGCAAAACATTGGCGTACAGCGCCAACCACCAGGTTGGTGACGATCCCAGAACCGGCTCCAACATTATAATCCTCCGCCGGTCAAAAGGTCAAACATACACGAATGTTCCGAATTACTCAATTTTAAGAAGACAAGACACTCCGACCATGGTCGATGTTTCATTGTCGATATCTTATGATACGCTAAAAACAAAGAAATTATTGCGTCTTTAATAACAAAATAATAAAAAATTATAGGCTCTATACAAAATTAAAATAAATTTTTATAAAACTATCATATATATATCAAATTAAACAAAAACCAAAAATAAATGAAAAAAGTTACATATCGTAGATTCTAGAAAGTTAAAACAAATAAATCTATAATATAACATTTTTCATTTATTCTTGTTTTGTAATTTAATATATGTAGAATTTTATATATTAAAAATTGTGTAATTGTATACATACAATTGTGTAATTTTATATATCTAGAATTGTGTATTTTATATATATAAAATTTTATAGTATATAAGAATTGTATAGGATAAGTATCTGTTCGTTTGTGTGTGTGGAGTGAGATTTTACTCGAAGAAATTTAGATCAAGAGGCACGGTAGTGCCTCGCGCCAAGTATATGCGCAAACGAAGTGCGCGCGCGTTGCGCGAGGTACCGTGCCTTATATACGCGAAAATGGCCAAATGGCAATATCGAGATTTTCCGATCTCAACAACGGCTA
>NW_018020584.1:4272717-4275974 GCF_002006095.1 Pseudomyrmex gracilis | reverse complement strand
AAGATTTTACTTGGCGTAACTTATTGATATCATTTCTTTTGTAGAATAGATCCTGTAGAAGAAGATTTTGGTAGCAATACTTTTTCTAGAGATACGAGTTGCGCATGTACTTGGCGTCTTTTTTTACCTTTTTTTGAAAAGGTATAAATAACGTAAATATTAAGAAAGTGCGTAACATTTTCTATTGATTTTTTCGAGACAATCATAGTTTTCATAATATACGGAAGCTGCAATTACAAAAACGTATAATTAATGTATTACTAATTTAATTATTTCTATACGAATCTTTTATAATTTCCGGGAAAATGTTCTTATATATATATTTTGTGAGTAAAGCGGCAATTATTAAATAATGTCTGAGTATATTTGTAATATGCGCATCAAAGCGCACGTTACCGCACAGATTAGCAATCTTATTTTGTAAGTATTACCTAACCGGATGTAATGTAGAAGTAAATGATGTGCGGTTTCTTACGTCAATTTTTTGCGAGTGCACTACTTATTGATCACTAATTATGCAACAAACTTGTAGGTACTTCTTAATAATTGCATAACACGTCACTGAATGTGTCACGTAGTGATAAAACGTTCAAATACAGTTTTTAAATGTTCAGTTTGTTTCAAATGTTTCTTTAAATTCACAAAATTACAGATCTGCTTTACTTTTACTTGCCTGTCGGTGCTAATTAAAAACAAACCACGTAACGAAAGCGAAATTAGCGTAATTAACGCCTGTGAGAATGACATCTTAAAACTGCGCGTAATAACGTTCCTAATAAATGTAATGAACTCGTGTAGAGATTCGTGAGAGAAGTCTGCTCTTTCCACGAGAGATTGCCTTCTCTATTTCTCTCTCTCTCTTTTTCTCTCTCTTTTTCTCTGTCGTTTCATCGAAACTATGTAGCTGGCCTTGTATCGAAAAGAGTGAATTCACATTTACTTGCAGAAATATTGAGCAAGTGTGCGCGGCAATGTGAAATGCAGAAGGTAAAAACCCAAGGTAAAAAAGAGACTAACAAGGATGAAAACGAGCGAAAAAATGTTGGATGCGAAAAATGATTTCATTCTTCACAATGGAAATGTGTACTACACATTTGTATCGCGACGGAGACATTTACTCACGTGCGCTCGACTCGATGTATTACTCCGAGAAAAGTGAAATTTTCGCGATTGCATAAGAGTGCGTAATAATACTAGTACTTTTCACGACGTCATCATATAACGCAATCTAAATGCGCAGCGTAATGTCAATGATCAAGCGTAAGCTCGAGATAAAGCAGTTACGCTTTACGCAGTCATACAAGTTGCGTAAACGCAATATCTTTTTGAATTGTAACGTTTATTTATATCCACAAATAAATAATTTTCTAACATTTTCACCAAATTGATACCGCAATTGTTACAAATAGGTGAAAAAATATAAAAAAACAATGATAATATATTTATTTCTGTATATTGACAAATATACATGTGTATATATTTGTCAAGTTTCATACTTAACGACTCAAATACATGTATTTATTTATCTATTTTCCATAATATCAGTATGTTAAATAAAACAAGAAGAAAGTGATGAACTAAGAATATGTATATCTTATGTTTGTAAAACAAGAAAAAAGAGTGAGGGAGAGAGAATTTTCTCTATTTGAAAGTATTTACTCTGATTTTTATCGGACTGAACAATCACATCATCAAAGCACTTACGTAAATTCGCCTTTTACTTACACAAATCCGTTATACAATAGCGAGAATAATATGTATGTACAATAAAGACTGAGAGGTTAATGCATTGAAGAAAACTAGATCATATTACGTATTACGGACACAGACAAGTGCGTCGACAAATAAAAGATTCCTCTTTCTTTTTTAAATAACTGTATGTATAAAACTCAAAGCGAAGGGAAAGATATTACAGATGACCGAAAGAAACAGCCATTGTGTCTAGTGATGTCATTGCGATCAAACACGTATGTCAACACATATGATAGCGATAACAAATGACTGATCGCTCACCTTTCGCTAATCTAGACAGCCTCTAGATTAGCAAGCTTTTGATCGCGCAACAGGTCAATGCGTTGTTCTTTCTCTCTCGGCACATCCTCCGTGACGGACGTCACGGAATGTCGAACGTACGTCGTCGTGCTCCGAAGCTTCCGACGGATTCGCATGTGCACGCACGTAAGAGAGACAAGCACCGCACTTGGCGTTTTTTTTTTGCGTTACAATCTAATCACTGTGTGTATATTCAGCTTTGTTCTGCTGTTGTTACAAAGTTAGAAGCCGGGTCGCGCGCGACGCGAGCAAGCGCGCGCTCGCTTTCCGTGGACTGAGAGCGCTAAAGTTCGCGGCCAGTCTCCGTCGGACTTTCCCTTTCTTTCGGTTCTTTAGCAGCGGTATAAAGTCACCCGGTTATTACATACGTGAACGTTACCTGTTCGCGCCGCGTAAAAGGATGACGCGTCTACACGCCGATGGCATTGATGTTGTTTGCGCGCGTTCTTTCGATCTCCTTGCTCAAACAAAGAACCCGTCAGCTGGCAAAGAATAATGTAGAATAAATTTGTGCGAACAAAGAAAACGTTAATCAAACGTTTTTTACAACTAAAATTAATTGCTTTAGACATTATCATTTTACAATTAATTTTATATTTCTTGGTTTTGGTTGTCTTCTATGAATTAGTTATAATCTATTAGCTGTGTTATATTTATTATTGATATGTATTCATAGCTTATATTCTCTCTCATTTAATCAAAATTAAAAAAAATTTGTTTAACAATTTAACTAAAACGCTTATTTAATAAAAAATTTGATGCGTGGTGAAAAAGCCAAATAACCGAAAAAAAATCAGTAGCAGATGTATAGGTTGCATAAGTCTGGAAATAATTATGCTCTCTCTTTTCGGACACTGTGATTGCGGTCAAGGTGCAGTTGAGATGAATCTGTATCTATGCCAAAATCTTTATATCTGAAAGAGAATGTCATTCTCAGAAGAATGTTGCCGTTTTAACAAATGCACTTATATTTGAAATATATATGTTTTTGCAACGACATTGAAAAAATTGAATGTTAATTATAAATGCAATTTGCAACGTGTCCGTACCATGACCGTCGTACGTAATCTTCCAAAAATGTCGGATACTTTTACCTTATCATACGATGCCCCATACATATACATATACAGGGTGTTTCAGAACTATGGGATCAAACTTCTAGGGGTTATTCAGTGCAACAGTAGAAAACATTTGAGTATAGGGAC
>NW_018020584.1:4257670-4272617 GCF_002006095.1 Pseudomyrmex gracilis | reverse complement strand
TTCATCGTCTTTCTAAATTTTAACGCGTCTTAGGGCCGTAGTGCGGTAGTGACACTTTTCCGGACATGGGTCCCTATACTCAAATGTTTTCTACTGTTGCACTGAATAACCCCTAGAAGTTTGATCCCATAGTTCTGAAACACCCTGTATATTGAACAATAGCATACATATTATACTTTTATCTACGGACTAATGCACTTAGTATACGTATATTTAAAAAGTTTTTAAAAAGCGTTAGATATCTCTTATCGATGAATAACACTTTATTTTAAAATTTATTCTTTCGCTAGTACTAAGTAAATTCCAAGCTAATACTAGTCCAAATTTCAAGTTCTTTTGTAGTCCTATAAATCTTATCGTCCTCGAGTAGGACACAATAGCACGGTAACGCTTTACAGTATATATTGCAATATAATTCAAATCTTTTGTTCAGAAAAATCTTAGACCGGTA
Source organism: Pseudomyrmex gracilis (assembly GCF_002006095.1). NCBI lineage: Eukaryota > Metazoa > Arthropoda > Insecta > Hymenoptera > Formicidae > Pseudomyrmex > Pseudomyrmex gracilis. The sequence goes on along the minus strand of NW_018020584.1, from coordinate 4,272,166 downwards.
TTCATCCTGATTTTATATCTAAGATCATTTTGAGTTTATCTTAAAATGTCGTACAAATCGTTTTATTGTCTATCATAAGTATTTGAAAGTAAACGTGCAAGACGATCTTATATATAAGATTCGACGATAAATATCAGCTTTAACAATCAGAGAGTTTTAGTAGTGTCCTCTATATGAAGATCTGTGAATTGTAAATCAGTGTAACGTTGGTAAATGTACAGTATATATTAATATTTATATTAAATATTGCAATATATATTTAAATATTGTACAAAAATGTATTGTTTGAAAATGCAGTTTAAAAAGTTCGTTCAAGGATATAATACAGTAAAGCTATTATACAGTATCTATATGTATACATGTGAATATAATGCAAATCTGATTAAATGTCCTCTAGTTTCTTGCATTTGTAATGTATTTTCTCTTGAATTTCCTTAATTATCATCAATTGATATATTCACACATATATATATTCCAGAACAACATATGTTTGTTGTGAAAAAGACGTCTTATTCTAGACGACTTTAAGACTTTACCACAAAATGTTTTACATTTTTAAGAATATTTCAAATTTTCAAAATGTCTTTAAAACTTAAGTGAAGTTATTTAGTATTTACAAGCAAAATTAGGAAGACTATGATTAGTCAAATATACTTGTGTCTCTCTCTCTCTCTCTCTCACACACACATACATACGTATATCTACATATATTTTATGTATCGTGTATCATCTACTGAGACATTACAAGATTAGTTACCAGTAAATATCAACTAACATAGGACTTACATGTAAATATCAACTAATATGACCTTCGGAAAAGCTACAATTTTCAATTTTGATTTGATAGATTCTCATCTGGTTCGATCATTCATCGTGTGACAGTAGAATCGTGCCGATCAGTTAGTCAAAGCAAAAGAAAGTGTAAGCAAGATTTTAATATCTTCGTTTTTAAATTGAAGAGTTAATTTTGACATATGAACACACAGAACTTTATCTACAGATAAAATAGTCTTTTTTCTCTCTCTCTCTCTCTCTCTCTCTCTCTTTCTCTCTCTCTCTCTCTCTCTTTCTTGTGATATTATTACTATTATTAAAATTATATTTATAAAGAATTATTTTCTAATTTTACATATGTAAGTCACAATACATTTTTATTTTTAAATTTAACCTCTTGACTTAATATTTTTTATAATATCATATATATGAATTTCTATATAAATTTTCTCATCGATCAAATCACACAAATATGTAACGGTTTTTAGGCACCGGTAGAATTTTTTATAATAATCAAAGTTGTACATACATATACGTATATATTTTACACACACATAATAATATTACAGTATGCTTTTTTCTAATTTGTATTGAAGCAGAATATGGACAAAAATCGCAATGGTCTTAGCAATTTTTAAAATTGCTTCTTCAGTTTTTTGTAACTTATATGAAAAAAACAAAGAAAAAAACAAGAATAACTTTCAACTAAATGTCCACAAATCAAAGTATAGTGAAAAACGAAAGAAATTACTTCAAAAGTTGATAAAATCTTGTGAGAAAGATATTTTACAAGATCTGGATCCTGAACAATATTATAGAAACATGTATTTTGCAATAAATCAGTGGTTAAACTTCGCGGAAAACAAAGTGGATTTTATAATATTGTATTTATACCTATTGACATTTACAATGATGTTAGTCTTTTTGGTTTACTATTTGAGAAACTTTCCAAATAAATGAAAAATTGTCTCAAAAGAGAAACTAGAAACAATTTGAACTAAGATAATTGAAATCAAATTTAATAATATTTTACATTAAAAAAATATAATTTTAGTTTTAAAAATGATATACGTTACATACTCATAAATATATTCTTACAAATATTTTTATATTTGATAATTTTCAATATTTACTATTACATTACATTATTATACAATACTTTGTGTGTTTTATACTAATATGCGTAATGTATTTAAGATAAACATTTTATATATGTAATATATTTCATATAATATGTAATATAAGATACATTATGTGTCTAATAGTTTAATTTATATTACATTATATTACACGTATACACATTATACGTTATGTATACTTTTTATATTTTAAGAGATCTCTTCTATGTTGTAAACGTCTCTTCTCGACAAATGTTCCCACAAGTTTTGGAAGTGTAAAATAAATGTAAAGTAGGAAAAAACTTAAAGAAACCTTTTATGTAAACAAATAATAGTACGTGTAATTGAAAAGCTCTTATTGTTCATAAGTTATTTTTTAAGTCTTGCTTTTTTTAAGGATTTACCCCATTAATCCGAGAATTTTTTGATATCCTATCGTAATTTCTAGTCACATAAATATAAATACTATGTAAAAATACTATCTCTTTTTATTTATCAACCTCAAAGACTAGAGTATTTTAATCATAACTGCATTATTATTAATTTCAGTTTTATGTGCATATTTTTATTTTTCTATGCTTTATGTAATTGCAAAAAGTTACAGAACATGCTTACTAGCTAAGTACTACTTTAATTTGGTACAATTCTGTACTCGTTCAAAAAAACAAAGTTGAAAAAATAAAAAACAAAGTTGAGATATAATTACTTAAATCTAATCAAGAGAAAAATTAGAATAAGCGATCAGAGAAATGTGTCCATCATATAGATAAATTGGGGCCCTGAAAAGGGCCATTTTTTATCTGAATGAAGCAATTATTTTTTTGCTTTAACCTTAATGGCTTTTGGCTTGGGAGCCTTCGCTTTACCAGCTGGAGATTTTTTGGTCTTAGAAAGATTCTTGGCTTGGGCGACAGCTTTCTGCTTTGCAGCCGTTTCTTTCTTTTTCGCTGCTGCTGGTTTCGATGGCGGTGCGGGCTTCTTTTTCGGCGATGCAGGCTTCTTTTCAGCCGTTGCCTTTTTAGTTTTGACCCATATTCTAGCAGCTTTTGGTGCTTTTTTCGCGGTCTTTTCTTCAGGTAATGATTCTTCCAAGATCGCTCCTTGCTTCTTCGGAGTACGTTTCTTTACCTCACGAACAGGCTTCTTAGTCGTCGGGAGCTTAAATGATCCTGATGCTCCCTTTCCCTTGGTTTGTACTACTGCACCCGAGGTAACTGCTGTCTTCAAGTATCTCTTGATGAACGGAGCAAATTTTTCGCCGTCAACTTTGTAAGTCGAAGCAATATACTTTTTGATAGCCTGTACTGATGACCCCTTACGATCTTTCAGCTCTTTGATAGCCGAAGTAACCATCTCTGCAGTTGATGGATGTGTCGCTTTTGGGCGTTGGGCCTTAGCCTTAGATTTGGCAGCTTTCTTTGCTGGCGTGGAACCAGAAGCTGCATTATCTGCATTTGCAGCACTGCCGGATGTGTTCTTATCCTCCATAACGATAGAGAGTGCGTCGTGAAAACGAAGTACAAATATAAACTTACGCTCTGAACATTCACAGATGACGCTTCTGTAGAGCAGAGAGGTTGGTTATAGTGGGAGCGCGGACCATGGAGAAAGACCTTCCCAATGTTGCGGGTAGCGAGTCGCTAGGAATGAAAGACCAACCAACAATGTTTTGTTGTTTAAATAATATTTTGCATAATAAATGTTATTTGATCGGCACTCGTAACCGTAGAAGCAAGTAGCTAGATTCGTTCTATATGCATTATAAGACTCTTGTACCTGATATATATTGATTTTTACGCGGTTTCGTGCAACGCGCGCGCCCGACTCATTCGCGAGAGTTGATTCAATATGGGAAATAAGTTAATAAATAATGTAATTATCAATATACGATGCAATTAAATGGTTCGCGAAACGTCACGATAACTGTATTAACTGATCGCAAGTGTTTACCGTAAGCGAGATACACAAATTCACGTAAAATATTACAACTTTCGCGAGTGGCAGAATACAACTGTCAGTGCAACACAATATGAATACCGATTACAAAGTACATTTGTAGACAATTTTACGAAATAGTATAAAATGTTATTATCGAACGAGAGACATGAAGATATAATTGTGTTGTAATTTTTTATGCGTAATTCTGAAATTTGCTTGAAAAAAAATGGCATATGCACAAGACGACGACTGGATACCGAGTTCTTCCGTACGTGAACGTTGCTGTTATAATAAATCGCACATAACAAGATAGTAGAATAATATGATAAATGTTTACATTAAAAAAAAAAATCTAACATCTATTGAATAACAAAATTGCACATTGCAATTAGGTTTTTTCTTTAAATTTACGAATTTAGAACGTCAGTTAATGCTAAAATTCGCTTCTGATTCACAAAACTGCATATAAATGAGAACACAGAACTGCGATCTGAGTAACGTAAAATTTTTATTAACAAATTGCGTATTATTTTTTATTTTGATGTTTAAATAAATTATTACTTCTCGTTTATAAAAATTCGCCGGTAACATCATTAAAAAAACAAATATCGACATAACAATGTCTTAAAAATACTATCTCAACAACGTTTCAAAAACTCTTCTCTACAATCTGCAAACTTCCCGCGCGTACAATTGTTAAAATATTTACAATTGTGTCTTATAGGCTGATTTTTATTGAATTTCTCTTTTTTTTGTTTAATTTATTCGTTTTTTTATTTATCTTAAAATATATATAAATATCTATTTTTTATGATTTTATCTATGTTTCAAGATTAAATTATCATAATAATTTTGTAACTCTCAAATTTAAACCTAACTAGCAAGATAATTGTCATAATGACATTATAACGACGTCAAACAATGTCAGTTCCAAATGAGAAATTACAGAAGTAACTTTTACAAAGGTTGTGACAAAATGATTTTTAGAGATCCGACTGTAATTTGTTGCGCACTATATGTATCTATTTATAAAGATATAAAAATAGTGTTATAAGTTGATATATTTTTATATGTTGATTATATTGATATACTGAGTTTTTTGATAATAAGTTTTTCTTTATAAAACATTGCAAAAGTTTATTAATATATTATAATTTAAAAAAACATACTATCTTGATATTAATAAATATAATACATTTTTCAAGAAATATCTAATGCAAATAAATTTTATAAAACTTTTGTTATCTTGTAAAAACTTCGTTTTATATATCAAAATATTTTTATTTTATATCAAAATAATTTATTAACAGGTAAAAAAAAAATATGATTTTGATATATTTGATATTTAAACTTTTATGTCCGCGATATCAGAAAATCGATCCGCGATCTCAAATAGAGAGAGAAATGATCAATCGCGTTTTCCAATTGATCAAATTATTCGAATGGGATTAGTTCTTCAATTCTCTCTCCGTTTGATATCTCGGATCAATTTGTAATATTGTGGATACAAAGTTTAATATTTTGTGATACATGTGTATAAAAAAATGGAAATAAGAATATTATATAGTGTGCTTATCATCACGGAAGCGGTGAAACTCAAAAAGTAAAATCCATTGCATGTAACAAAATTTTAGTTATAAGTGTAAAGTCGTATGCAAACGATAAAAAATCACAGGCCAGCATTTTAGCTAATGTAAGATAATACTGGTCTGTAATTGGTTGATTGCTTACGAGTTTGTGGTTACGGCTTAAGGTTTCGTTCCGATATTCACTGCCAGTGAGAGAAGCCTAAACTCTATACTTCATGTCAAACGTGCTATAGATGTTTAATACTGGCAATAAATATCGGAACGTAGCCTAACATTTTTTCACATGCAATGGCTCTAAGAGAAATGAATGTTTATTAAAATATAGAATTATTCAAGATAGCGATAATGGTTGATTTTACGAAATATGTTTCATATACGTATCGTATTTATGATACATCACCAGCTTTGTCTTCACGCATACGTGTGCGTACATATCAAATTAATGATAATTAAATTAAAGTACAAAATTTATTTTATGTTAGCATAAATCAAAAGCTATGCAATCATGTATATTTATATAATGAAATAATTTATAATAAAACTTTTATACACATATAGTTATGTGAAACTAACAAACTATTTAGTTCTTAATATTGAAGTAAATATTATATTTCAAAATATTTATTGTTGTTATTTTACTATTTGACGTTTAATATACTGAAAAATCAATTTATGAAAATAATATATCTCTTGAAAGTATCCTGTATTCTAGCATAATAGTGTATCTTTATTGGTAGTTAGGCTTACGACTGGCTTCTCCCCACCACTTAGACTCCGACCAATCATGGTCAAGTTGTCTACGTTCCGCGTCTATATAAGAGCGCAAGAAGAAATCCAACGTGCCCATTGTGTTGTTCGTGGTTGGACTGCAACGAACTTGTTTTGTTGGATTACAAAATGGCTCGCACCAAGCAAACTGCTCGTAAATCGACCGGAGGTAAAGCTCCTCGGAAACAATTAGCCACCAAAGCAGCACGTAAAAGTGCACCTGCTACTGGTGGTGTGAAGAAGCCTCATCGATACAGGCCAGGGACAGTAGCTCTCCGTGAAATTCGCCGTTATCAGAAAAGTACGGAGCTGCTCATTCGTAAACTGCCATTCCAGCGTTTGGTTCGTGAAATAGCTCAAGACTTCAAAACTGACCTTCGTTTCCAAAGTTCAGCTGTTATGGCCTTACAAGAAGCTAGTGAGGCTTATCTCGTTGGTTTATTTGAAGATACCAATCTCTGCGCAATTCATGCCAAGCGAGTTACCATTATGCCCAAAGACATTCAATTAGCTCGCCGAATCCGAGGAGAGAGAGCTTAACTTGACGAAACTTTTTAACAATCGGCCCTTTTCAGGGCCACTAATTAACTTTGACGAAGGAATAAGTCTCGTTTGTACATTTCTTTTTGTTTTCTACTGTTTTCTACTTTTTGTACTAATTTTATTAACTAAAAATATTGCGTAAAGAATTTCTACTTTGTCGAAAAATTTTACTTCAGTTTTCTGTATTCAAACACGTTTATCTGTCATTCAATATTAATCGATGATAACGTTACATAGTTTAAATGTTCTTTGTACGATCTTTAACATCAATTTATAGAATACGAATTATAACAAAAACTCCTGATAATGATTGATAATTTTTAATTATAAGTTTATATATGTAAAATATGCAAATAAATACTTCTAATTGAAACATTAAAAATGATTTCATCAAAAAGATCATTACAAGTATCAAACGAATGTTTATGTGCGCAATCTAGATTTGTATATAAGTTTCACATATATTTTTGAGTATTAGATTAATTTTAGAAAAGATCAGTTCTCTTTTTACATAATATAGTCGATAAACTACTTTATCTTACCTAATATTTAATAATTCAAATATTTTTCATTTAAAACTTTATGTTTAAACTTTGTTTTATTATATATTATATATATATATATTAACTTAACCAATAGTATTTTATTTAATATTATGCAATCAAACTCTAAGAATAAAACATGTGATAGAAAATATTGAAATTTAAACTGATATCTGTTAAAAATATTTTACTGATTTATATACTTTGTGTGAAAAACAGTATTTCTCATTTGCATAGATAAATTTATCAGTTGTATTTGATGCTGTATGAATTTAGTTTACATAAAGTCTTGAGACACTTAATCTTTTTGTAAAAATCAAAAGTAACTTTTTATTACACATGAAATCTTTCTTAGTATAATAATAGTTTTATTGAATATGTGTAACGTAGTAAATATATAATAGTGTATGTATAATAATAGTTTTATTAAATATACTTTTTATATATCGTATGTAAATAGAATTTCTACCAATAAATGTTTTTCGAATTTCTACCAAAAAAATATAAATGTTTGCATTCGTACGACACCTGAAAAATATTTTTGCAAACGCATATAAGCACTCTGTATGTAATAAAAATCACGCATGCCGTGTGTAAGATATCTTGCACAGTTCAACATTACTACTTTATCTGCCGAGCTTTATATTCATTCTCCCTAACCTCTATAACCTTTTTCTCATAACGGTTAAAATGTGTAATCTTTTACTACTATTCTGCTAGTTGTTTTTTCTCCTTATTTGCGTACAATATTTTGAACAAATTCAGCGAGTTGTAAATTAGTTTGCATTACGCATACGCATAAATATAGGATACCGTAACGCTACATACAAATGCAAGTCATTTGGATTGAAATTTTTACGTTTACATTTTCTAGAAGTTTTCATAATAATAAGATATAACTTGTACGCGTGCGCGCATATATATATATATAATATATATACATATGTATATATATATATATATATATATATATGTAAATGTAGTATATATATTTTTAGGTTAAAAATATACACATCTCTATATATTATTAAAAAAATTTAAAGCACCTATCTCAGTTTGTATTGTATCGTTAGTAACATAAAATTTTTAAATATATTTGTAAAAGAAAATTATCGTATTTATTAAGAATTTACAACATTACATATCACTTTTTGCCGTGTTTATGCCTGGCTTTTCTGGAAAATGCAACTTTTTGTCACTGTTACATATATCTTATAGCAAAGTTGGATTGCATCAGCCATATCGGTTGGACGTGCGCAGTGAATATTTTTGGACAATTGTCGATGTTTTACACCACTTTCTTTATTATTATCTTTAATTTAAACAAATGCACAACTCCGTGGCTTGGCGTCAGGAACCCAATCCACGGTTTTTAAACCTGTTATCAAAAAGACATAGAATGGCGTATGGACTAGCTTTATAGGTCTACTGAGCCAAAAGAGCACCAAACCTATATCTTATAGCACATACAATACATAAAAACTGCATAAAAACAAGTTTTTTACATTTTTTAAACAAAGCGTAATTTAAAAACTCAAAAACAAAATTTAAAACGCTTAGCAGACATTAATATTTTCCGCGAATACTATTTTTACTTCGAGTAAAACAAACACAAAAATAAGGTTATAATAGGTGAGTTTTTCAACATAGCGAACAAGAATTATTCAAACGTTTAATATATTTGTGGCCCTGAAAAGGGCCGATTGTTTAGAATCTCGACAGCTCTTCGCTTATCCGCCAAATCCGTACAGAGTTCTGCCTTGGCGTTTCAGGGCGTATACGACGTCCATAGCAGTCACGGTTTTCCTCTTCGCATGCTCAGTGTAGGTGACAGCATCACGAATGACGTTTTCAAGGAACACCTTCAGTACACCTCGAGTTTCTTCGTAAATCAAGCCAGATATACGCTTGACACCACCACGTCGAGCCAGACGACGGATAGCAGGCTTGGTGATACCTTGGATGTTATCGCGAAGAACCTTCCTGTGACGCTTTGCTCCTCCTTTTCCCAATCCCTTTCCTCCCTTACCACGACCAGTCATCTTGAAATTCTCTGAACTATAGAACCACTCGCTAACGAAAGAGCAGATCGAATGACGACTCTGCCGACCGTGCGCACTCTTTTATATCGTCGCGAGGTAACTGCTCCCCACCACCTCGATACTGGCCAATCAGAACGTCCAACTTCTCTGTATAATGCGCGTAATAAGATACGTATTTGTAAAAGCACACGTATATACATAATATACAATAAATTGAATAAAAATACAATAAATTGAACGAATATGTAAATATATGTATATATTAATATCTACTATATTTTTTATCTTAACTGAAAAATATGAAAGAAAGAATTACAGAACGTAACAGAGACAAATTATTTTATGTATTTAATTTGATATATGTGCTACAAAAACGTAGTCTGACGAATTCTTCTTTTCCCTCAACAATTGCCTTAGAACAATCTAGATGATGACGCTATCTGTAATAATAAGTTGTGTATATGAATATATATCTTGCTTATTGATAGACGTGAAAATTAGAATACCTATCAGAATAGTTTATACTTCTCTCTTTCTCTTTCTCTTTTTTTTAAATTGTACATAAAATTTAATCAGAGAAATAGATCTATTGATATCCGTGAAATCTATAATTAAATAAGATGTTTTTAATGCATTAGTAATGATACATTATTAATGCATTAGTGCAAAAACAATTTATGATTTAAAATGATACAACTGTTTATACATATATATATGTATATATTTCAAAGAAATTAAAGAAATAAGAATTTTTATAGCTGTATTTTGCATGTAACTCTTAAAGTTGCGAGTATCCACCAATAGCGTTGCGAGAAAGTAGGAGGAGCGAGCTACTCGCACGTGATTGGTGCGCTCGTACGGACGCTCGAGACTATATTAGAGTGCCGTTAGCTGACGAGGGCTCACTTCATCTTTGACTCTCAATTCGTGCTGTTCGACGAAGAAGTTTTCTAAAGATGCCACCGAAGGCTAGCGGCAAAGCAGTAAAGAAAGCCGGCAAGGCTCAGAAGAATATAAGCAAGGCTGACAAGAAGAAGAAAAGGAAGAGGAAGGAGAGTTATGCAATTTACATCTATAAAGTATTGAAACAAGTTCATCCTGATACTGGAATCTCCAGCAAGGCTATGAGCATCATGAACAGTTTCGTTAATGATGTTTTCGAGCGCATTGCGGCTGAAGCATCACGACTGGCTCATTACAACAAACGATCCACTATCACGTCTCGGGAGATTCAAACTGCTGTAAGACTTCTCCTTCCTGGTGAATTGGCGAAACACGCAGTCAGCGAAGGCACGAAGGCAGTAACTAAGTACACAAGTTCAAAGTGAACAAGTTATGACAAAACGGCCCTTTTCAGGGCCACTAATTATATTCGAACGTTTGTGACATTCTTATTGCAATAAAATTCTAGTTAGGTTGTATTACTGAATACAAAGTGAGCTATGTCTAATTTTTGCTAAGATATTGCTTTCTTCTCTACTAGCAATATCACATGTTCTTTCAGTCTTAGTATACAACATTTATTTACTTTTATTCTAATTTGTTTTATAACAGTGTAAGAGTATTTTTTAATATAAAATGAGCTATATATAAAATTTTGTTTTCAACATCGCTTCTTCAGTATGCCATGGTCTCTTTCAGTACTCAGTATATAATTATTTAATTTATTTTAATTTTATATTTTAAGTTTAAATTCTCTACTTGTTTCCACTTTTTAATACTTTTTTGAGGAATCGATAGTGTGGAGTTTTTATAGTAACTAGTAACGTTTCTAAAGTTAACGTATAAAACATTTTGTTAAGAAAATAAGATATCGAGTTTGAAGACTTTTTCCATAAAAAATATGACTGCAAATGTTTGGCGCGTTTTATCTTTTCTTTTTAGAGAAGTTTTTGAAATAAGATTTTTAGTGAAAATAAAATTAGGTAAATAAAACTATTTTAATAAATAGAAAGAAAAAAGTTCAAAAAAGATACATACTCTCTCTCATGTTTTCAAATTATATATTTGAAAAAGTGCCACTTTATCGACAAAGAGCGATATATGGCGTTATGTTCCGAAATTAACTATAGTTAATCTCAGTTGCGTTCCGATATTCACTGCCAATAATAAATACTAAAAATCTATTCTTTATGTCGCATATGCTACAGATTTTCAGTATTGGCGGTGAATCGGAAAATTGCAGCCAAAGTCAACTACGATTGATTTTGGAATATACACTCATATACATCGGATACACTAAGTGCGTTCGTTTTGAACGCTTACGCGCTTTAACCATCAGGCCATCTTTATTGTTCTTTAAATGTAGAACAAAGATAGACTAACGCTTACAGCGCATAAAAGTCCGAAACGAACGCATCTATTGAGTTCAATGAGAGACGAGAGTCGGAGCGGACAAAAACTTGTCTGTTTTGCGTATTTTCCCATGATTTTCCCCTACTAAAAAGCTTCCCTACTCCAAACATTTTGCGCGCATATGCATGATACAAAACGTGTCTTTAAGCCCGTGTCACACTACGTATCGCGGACACGGATTGGAATTTAACCAATCAAGCAACGAAGCAGATCCAAAGCTGGCTCGTTTTGATTGGTTAAATTTCGATCCGTAATTTGTAATTCCAATCCGATCTGCGTCCGCAATACGTAATGTGACACGGCCTTTAGATAAATTCGAACTCGGAACTCAGAACCCCCCTTCAGATTCACAACCACATAACCTCTGACTGAATCTTTCGTAACAAACCAAAAAAATTAAAAATCTCACGAGACTTGTGTGCCACTCTTCGTTTTGATTTTTTTTTTTGAAGTTGTAACCGTGAAGAGCAATTACATTTGATAGATTTGTATTTTGAAAAAAATTAAATTAAAAAAATAGTGCAAACATACAAGGTAAAAAGCGTCTAGAAAGCAACGTTATACCCAGAACCGTCAAACTGCCGGCATGGTCATCTTTCCGAGATATTTTTGTTATTTCACTTTATTTTTTAATTACGTGGAAGTTTAGTTTAATTTTTTCAAGCAAAAAAAGTTGTGTAAATAAAAAGCTTGTGTGAACTGCTAAACTTTAATATAAAAAATAAAAGTTTTGCATCATATTTGTGCGGGAGGATATTTGATACTTTGTTTATACTTTGTTATATACTTTGTTTTTCTTTGTTTACAGATGATAAATTGTCTGATGTTTTTAAATTCAAACTTATAATAGTAAAATAAGAAAAGAGAGAAATGAAGTTCTTCTAAAAGTCTGTTTTTTTCACTATTAATGATAATAGTTACAAAAAATATAAATTATATATTATTATATTAAGTTATTATATATTTATCAGTTATATCTGTATTAAAATAAAAGCACTTGTCATTTTGAACACATCTTCAAAATGATTTATTATATAAGTCTAATCAATAAAAAAAAATACTAATTATATATATATATACATATACTATAAAATAGTGTAAATATAAATTTATACACATCACAGTATATTATATGTACATAATATATATGTATAGGTACTATATATACTACTATATATACATACGGTATTAAATTAACCAGGTTTTTCTGTATGAAACAAGACTTCTGTGTTTTATATAATGTTAGCGCTATTTCTGTTTTTTTCTATTATTATATATTATTCATATAGTGTACTTATATATTTATTTTCTTATCATTTATATACATATGCGTATAAAGTTAAAATTGTAATTTATTTTAATAATCTATGTACAGTTAGCAGCATATAAACTGAGAGCAACAGAAATCCGTGTTCGTAACTGTTTAAAATGTCTGACGACGAGGATGTGGTTTATGTGAAAAAGCAGAAAACTGTTCATTATGGCTCACTGGAAGAAGCAGAACGTGCACGACTCGCAGCTGTTGCTGCTGAAACTACAGAAGAAGAAAAAGATGCTACAAATACAACAGATGTTACCAATGCTTCTGCCTTGGCAGGGAATGTACATATCTCTAATGAATATATGGAACTTGAAGATGAAATGTCTAAAGACCGCCAGGCGTTGTTGGAAGAATTTGAACGTAGAAAAAAAGCTAGACAAATTAACGTTTCTACAGATGATTTTGAAGTAAAAAAGCATTTGAGACAATTAGGCGAACCTATTTGTCTATTTGGTGAAGGTCCTGCAGACAGAAGAACAAGATTAAGAGAACTGCTGGCCAATATTGGTGAAGATGCTATTAAGAAGAAGCATGAAGAAGAAGAGAAACCATCTCATACAATTGAAAAAGATACAGAAACAACTTGGTATCACGAAGGTCCAGAATCTTTGCAAATTGCACGATCGTGGATAGCAAGTAAATATAAAGATTTGTTTTTAAATACAATCCTAAGTATATATATACAGTTCTAAATATATTGTTATATTATTTTTATATTATCTTTATATACATATCATTTACCATGTAAATATTTACATTTACAGCATATTCGTTGCCAAGAGCAAAAGCAAGGCTAGAAAAGGCACGACAAGACTTGCAGCTATCCGCTGCAACTCGCACAGCAAAGAGACAAGAACTTTTAAAGAAGTTACAAGCATTGAGCATTTTTTGCTCTCAAATTGGGGATACAAGGCCCATTTCTTTCTGTCAATTTAGTCCAAATTCAAAGATTCTTGCTACAGCCTCATGGTCAGGCTTATGCAAATTATGGTCTGTACCTGATTGTACTTTGTTGCGCATTTTAAAAGGACACTCTTGTAATGTCGGCTGCATTGTTTTTCATCCAAAAGCTACAATAACTGAAGATGTGATGAGTGATAGTGCGGGACAAACTTGCATATTGGCATCCTGTGCATCAGATGGTATATATTAAAAACGTGTTGTACATACAAAAACTTGTAAAATAATTTGTTTTTTTTTTAAATTTTGCTTGACAAAACAAATACGTGTGTTATAACAACAGGTACTGTAAAACTATGGAGTGGCGGCACTGGCGAAAAACCACTCGCAGAAGTGGAAGGTCATGAACCTTACAGAGTTTCCAGGATAGCTTTTCATCCATCCGGACGATTTCTTGGCACTTGTTGTTATGATGCATCTTGGCGATTATGGGATTTGGAACAGCAGGCGGAAGTTCTTCATCAAGAAGGTCATGCTAGAGCTGTACACTGTATTAGGTACGTTCATATGTTTATATATTTGTGTGTGTGTGTGTGTGTGTGTGTG
>NW_018020584.1:4218974-4252312 GCF_002006095.1 Pseudomyrmex gracilis | reverse complement strand
GTGTGTGTGTGTGTGTGTGTGTGTGTGTGTGTGTGTGTGTGTGTGTGTGTGTGTGTTTATTGGTACATATTGATTTATTCTTGGATTTTAGCTTTCAGTGCGATGGTAGCGTTTGTGCAACAGGAGGCCATGATTCATTTGGTCGAATATGGGATTTGCGCACCGGTAGATGCATTATGTTCATGGATGGGCATCTAGGATCCATATTTGGCATTGATTTTTCGCCGAATGGTTTTCACATAGCAACGGCGAGCGAAGATAACAGTTGCAAAATATGGGACTTACGGAAGAGAGCTTGCATATACACGATACCGGCACATACCAGTTTGCTCTCCGATGTGAAATATCAGAAAATAGAAGGACAATATTTGGTTACCGCATCGTATGACAATACGGCCAAGATTTGGTCCAATAAAACATGGCAGCCTCTCAAAATGCTACCAGGACACGACGGAAAAGTAATGTCCGTTGATGTATCTTCCGATCACAAATATATCGCGACTAGTTCGTACGACAGGACTTTCAAATTATTTGCTCCGGAATAAAAGAAATAACTTAAAAACTTTATTTCTTTCAGAAAAAAGAATTAGTGTAAGACAAATTTATTTTCCACGATATGTTTTATTTGCATTACTTATTGTAAAAGATGAAATATGTAATATAACAATGTAAAACCACATCTTTGTTTATACAATTTGATTGTGTAATTTGATTGTATAATATTATATATTTTTATATACATTTCATTGTATAATTTTATATAACAATGTAATTATATAGTTAAAAATGTGCATATTGAAGCTCGTTCTGTTAATGTACAAATTTTAAAAAATATTTCTCTTCTGTAAAATAGGTTTTACAATCGTATATATAAACTTTTGACTATATTTATAACTGGAGTAGCTGTCGTTCAATAGACGCATCGGTGTCGACGTTTATATTGACCTCGAAAGAATTGCAGATGCGTCAAACTGCAAACTCCTGTATCAAGGTTTGTTGATTACATTTCAAGACACGAATATCAAAAGAGGAAAGACTTTGCTGCTTCGTTAATAAACTTTTGACGAAATTTAAATAGAAAACAGTAGTACACTCTTTGAAACTTTAGTTATAGATCTTGCATTGTTTTACTGACAAAAGCTCTTTTTTTTTTTTTTAATGTTTAATTTTATTGTTTAAATTCAAGATTTTTAAAATTTTATCCTTTTCTTTTTACTGTGATTCTATATATTTTTATTTATAAACATATTTATTTAAACATCGTGTTACATAGAATATGCAATTATTTTCTCTGTCTCCTTTATATTCTTTTATATATACAAATCGAGAATGTACTACTTTCAATCGTGGTGTCTATCATACTTGAGTTATTTTTGTTTAGTCATAAGAGATGTGCATTTCACTATTCTTTGTTTTTTAAAATGATTCACTTGCATTATTTTGCGGACAATTTTAAAGATATCAAGATTATAAAAGTTCTTAACAGGATCGATTCATGCAGATTCGGTGAGAGGTAAAGGTTGATGAAGCCAGGTTCTGCTGCCTCCTTCGGCGAAATCCGCGACCGCGTGGCCGTCACCTTTCAGAACCCATTTTGTCGTTAACAGTCCGTCTACTCCTACCGGGCCACGTGCGTGAATACGCGCAGTGGAAATGCCGACCTTTAACAAAAATATTGTCGCATTTAACTCTGTGATAAGTCACGACAAAAGATATTCTTTTTTTTTTTCTATTATTTTGTGAGAATAGCGTCAGAATTGTAAGATTTATAAAACAATTTTTTTTAAATGGCAATTGAGAGTTTTGTGTTTTCTGGCGCAATTCAGTTCTCAGTTCTCTCACCTCTGCTCCGAGTCCGAATCTGTAGCCGTCCGCAAATCTAGTGCTGGCATTGTGAAACACGCACGCACTGTCCACTTCTCTTTGAAAATGTGTGGCTGTGTTGACGTGCTCGGTCACAATAACGTCCGTGTGACTGCTGCCGTATTTATAAATGTGGTTGATAGCGTCGTCAACGTCCGAAACTACTTCTATGGTGCATTCGAGCGCGCCGTATTCGGTTCGCATGCTTTTCGCAGCAGGCGGACCGAAAGTCAATAGCTTTCTCAACTTGGGGCCGGAATTGATTTTAACCTGGAAGGTCGCTCGCGGTAATGCGAGCACAACGTTAATATTGAGCTAATATCTTGAGTGTAAGTCTTCGATCGTTATATCAAAAAACAGACTGACATCTTTTATGATTGATTGAGCCAAAATTGGGGCCAATTGATCCGGGAACGATAGATTCAAGTTATTGTAGATATTGTCGTTTATATATAAATTAACGTTCGGAAGTGATAACACAGTCCTTGACATTATTGCGAACATATGTGTATATTTTTTTCTTTCACTTACACTCAGCACAAGGAAAGAACTAAAATAATCAATTCTGTTTTATTTTGTTTCAAAGGAGCTGATATATGTTTCGCAACATATAACATTAAACTTTGCGACATTTTACGAGATCTTGACGGAACTTCCTTACGAAAGTTTTGTTTACGAACACGAAATACTGTAGCGTAATAAGAAACAAGGAAACTTGGAAGAAATCAACATAATCCTCTTTCTCTCTCTCTTTCTCTCTCTCCTAGAGAGTTGCAAAAGTCCTCTCAATTCTTGTTGAAAACAATCGAAAATTGTTTCTAAGAAAAACTATCGCTACACACAACTTATCGCATTTCTATCCCAATAACGTCACTATTACGTAAGTTAGCTTACCCCTTCTTTGTGCAACATGCTGCATACGTCGCTGAAGAAACTGTTGTTCATGAGACTCTCGTGTATGAGCAACGTTTCCATGGCGTTGCACGCAGCGGGATAATCACACTTTGAATCCTTGATGATCTTCAGGGCTTTTGTCAGATCCGCGTCTCTGTCGATGTAAACGTGACAGATGCCCTCGGCATGACCCAGCACGGGTATGTGCTTAGATTGTTCTTGAATCGTGCGCACCAACTCCGAACTACCGCGCGGAATAATGAGGTCTATGTGCTTCTCCATCGAGAGAAGATCGCTCACGTCTTCCCTCGTAGAGACGAGCGAAATGGCGTTGGCAGCGCCGAATTTGTCCAACGCTTCCTTCACGAGTGTCATCAGGTACTTGTTGCTGTGAGCGGCTTCTTTACCGCCCTTCAAAAGAAGCCCGTTGGCGCTGGACATGGCCAGAGCGGCCACCTGAGGCAAACTATCCGGTCTGGATTCAAAGATGACCAGCAACACCCCGATCGGCACCGTTATCTGCTGTAATTCCAAATCTTCGGCCAGTCGCGTTTTGCGGATCACGCGTCCCACGTTGGTCAGCGAATCATCCGCAATCTGACGCAAGCCGGAGCTCAAAGATTTGAGTTTCGCCGGCGTAAGTGATAAACGTGACAATAGAGCTTTGGCTAAATTCTTGTTCGCGGCATCCAGATCCATCGAGTTCGCTGCAAGAATCTCAGATTGCCTCGTTTCCAACAAGTCCGCAAGAGTTTTGATGCATTCAGCACGCTCCTCCGGGCGTAAAGCCTGCAGCGTTCTGCTCCCAACACGAGCTGAAATTTTATTCAAGTCAAAGTTTCTTCTCTACAAACGTCTGTGGATTATACTTGTCTCAAGTAACATCTTGACAAATATAAGCGCAAACTGTATTTTATAACGTTGCAAGAATAAAATTGCAATTCTATTCAAAATTAAATTTTTACTCGGCTGTAATAATTCTCGTAGGTCAATTGTTTATTACGTGTATATGTGATATCTTTTTATACAAATGTTTCTTTCGCGCGCGTTGCTTTTTACATTACGTTAATAATATTTCGTTCAAAACTACTGAGAAACGTGTAGCAAAACTTTTTCAACAAAATTAATAACATATGCAAAACACGCGCCTGATATGTAGCGGTAGTTATTACGAAATTATATGTTGTACAACACACACACACACACACACATACAAATCAGCATTTGTGTGTCAATGAATATCGAGGTTCGTTTCCGGAGATAAAAGCACTCGAAACTAGAAAAACTAGTAAAACTGAAAACGCATTCAAATGCAACACAACCGAACAACAATGTGCATCAATTCCGGGAGAGTTCTGCAATTAGAAAAATTACTGGTCCGTACGCACAACAAATTTTAATCAACGTTTAATATATCGAATGGATAATTATGTAACATCGTGTTTGTTGCTGCAAAGCACGTAAAAAGCATATTGTACCGTTTTCGGCGACCACTTCGACAGGAGTGGACGAGCCAGCAGCCTGCGTGAAGAAGGTACCGATCTTTCTGCCCGACATGATGCTCTTGATAGCCTTCTCCTGAGTACCGTTGCAGATGACCACCGCGACGCCGCGATCCATTGCCCAAAGCGCAGCGTTGACTTTCGACGACATGCCGCCGGTGCCCACCTTCGATTTCTCTCCGAATTTGATGGTGTTTCGGAGATCGGAGCTGAAGGTGTGCAGCATCCTCGCGCCGTCCTGCCAGGGTGGAAGATTGTAGATGCCGTCGACGTCGCTCATAAGAACCAGCAGATCCGCTTGGACTTCGGCCGCCAGCATAGCCGCCAACGAGTCGTTGTCTTTGATGGATATTCCTCGCCTACCGCCGCCGCCTGCGACCTCCTCGTCGACGTCCGGCGGCGGACTTACCGCGTCGTTTGTGTTGATGATCGGCACGATGTTCAAACTGATGAGTTCGCTCAGCGTGCTGAAGAGGTTCTTACGCGTCTCCTCGTTGTAAAAGTCAGGCTTGGTCACCAATACCTGCGCGATTTTGACCCCGTACTGAGCGAACATCGCATCGTAGAGGGACATGAGGCCCGACTGACCCACCGCAGCGGCTGCTCTAGGTTCCAACATAGTTCCTGAATACAATATCAAGTACGTAAATTATCTTGTTTTTCTTTACGCCGAAAAGAAGGCAATACAACAATTTCGAGATTGATAAGGGATTTTCGGAAGATTCAGAAATGACAAATGAGTATGATCAATTGAACATTGGAGAAAATTGTTCGCGGACGCGCAAACACATACATATTGATTGGAAGAGACACTCGAGATGATTCCCGGACAAACAGGATCCCGCAGGAATTCATCGTTAATTTGGTTGTTAGCTCGATCTATGTGGGTGGGATCTTGTCGGACACAATCGACTTGGCAGGTTGCCCGAACGGATATTCGAAATTATCGCAATGTTAATCAACCTCGCTATATTTTTATCAAATTAATGCAACCGCAATATATTCACGAATCGAATAATATATTTATATTTAAAATCACATTTGATATCATGCTGTATAGACACCGATTTGAGTTTACAAACTTGTGTAAGATATATGTATATTGTTTTCTTTGTATATATATGCGTACCTATACTTAATTGTGACATCGCTATTAATTGGAAAACATTATTCGACCAGACATCTCTCAAAGAAGATTTACACAAATTGCTGATTCACTATAAGATTATCACATTCCAGTTTCAATTACATTAATGACTGGCTCACATACGTGTACGTTAATGTACGAATGTACGCTAATGTATGTAAATTCGCGTCTCTTATCATTGATGCATGAAAATATTAATTAAAGCTCGTTATCTACCGAATGCATATCACTCTCTTGATATTATGTTTCGTAAGCGCGCGGAAGAGTGAATGTGAAATTGACACAGGGAATTACACCGCGCGTGAATTCTAGCATCTCCGATATAACTTTCGATATAACGTATCTTGCAGAAAAAGCGAAAGGATTTGCCACTTGCGGAATAGATTAAATTAAATTGGGAATTTCTGATCAAAACAATCTGTTACACACGATATTGCAGGATTTAATAAAAAAAAAAGAACGTAATTGCGTTCTCGTGTAATCATGATTTTTGCGTCGCAAAGAAGTGAAATAAAGTGAATGAAATATTCGGAGATAAGTTTTTATTAGGCAGAGTAAAGAATGAAAAAAAAAAAAAAAACCTCGTACCCGCGTGCTCTCGCGTGTGATCCGTAGGACTCAGAGTTTCTCTCATCGACATGGACATTAAAAGTTCCTGAGTGAGCTTCTGCTTGCCAAAAGCGACCGCACCGCTGGTAACCATAATGCATTCGCGTCCGTCGATCTGACATTCGGCTACCTGTTCCACAATAGACGCCAGACGTCCCAGAGCTAGTCCGTGTTCGTCTTCTCTCGTTATAACGGCGCTGCCGAGTTTGATAACCAGACGACGAGCGTACTTTAATTCGTTGCGCTCCGCGAATGTTTGTTGCCTCCGCGGTCTCACTGTGGTTTGCAGCTCTCTTCTCGCGTACGTTTGCGGCGCTCTAGTATTCTTAAAAAATTGTTGACGAGATAAAACAAATAGCTCACACATATAAACAATAGATTTACTTAAAATTAGAAAAGATACATATTTTCTGATAGCTTTTCTACTGATACGATTATTGCAGCCGGGAATTTTATAATTATTACATAAAATTATTAACAAACGATTACTACATTAGTACGTGTTATTTTGAACCCTTTGCGGACTGACTCAAAAATGCTATTAGTTCGACTGACTGAGACCCACGCGAGACTTAAAAATTAAACATCTCTGCAAAAAATCAATATTTTTCAACTTTTCTTTTCTGTATCAAAAGTTTGAACGATTCTGTGTTGATAAAAAAAAAAAAAACAAATTGAAAAACTAATAATTTCGAAGATGTAAGCGTTTAAAAAAAAACTAAGTTTTATTAGAGACACCGATGCGCAATTTTTGAGTGGGTTTGAAAGACCCATGTCAGTTCACGAAGAGTTCAAAAATTATAATATATACTTTTTTTAATCAAGTATCTCTATATGATAGTAAGAATAGTATGGTAATATTCGTGTTAACTATGTAAGTTTTTACGCGCGATCTGTCTGATAATTCTTTGTATTCTTTCATTGTTGTATTTAGGTACTCACAATTACAGGATAACATGGAAGTATTATGTCTTATTAATAAGAATGAAAATTTTCGGGTGTTATTTTTTTTGTTTACATCTACTTCTTTTCAACAGGTAAACACGATTGTAAATTATTAGTGACACATATGATTCTCCCGCAATTATCCAACATGAATGTCTCGCGATTATTAATGATTGCGTGCCATAAATCATATCTATAATTCTCGTAACTCTCTTATCTTTAACTGCGTCGAGATGCGTTCTATTTTCATATTATATCAGTTAGATTCATGACGCAAGAAAATGCATATTTTGTACGTGCGAATGTGTACAATATTTATTTGCAAAACTTGCTCGCAAAAAAGCGAGCAAGAAAAAGTGTACAAAAACGTTTCGCGCGCGGTTCACTCGCACAATTAATTTAATAACAATAAAACAAACAATTTTTTAAATTACAAACATATGTAGAAACAAATTTTTTCAATATGATATAAATTTTATACAAATAGAAAATTCCATATCTGTAATAAATCGAGAGATAGTGCAGTTTGTTCGCGGAGGTTATCGTACAATGTGGATAGTATATCATACAAAATTGATTACTTATATTATCTCTGTGTAAAAAATTTTATCAAGTTAAAAAGTGCGCGCGTCAATCGCGATTAAAACGACTTTTAAAATAATTCTCTTTTAGAAGAAAAAAAACAACAATAAATTAACGTTTTATTATTTTGTGATGTATTACTATTTAGAAATTTTATTACGAGAAAATTATTCGTCGCTTTATAATCGATATATTTCCTAACACGACAGCTTCAAAACTAATTCGTTATTATCATAACGTGTACTAAATATATTATTTTTCTTGTCAACAAACGTTAATAAACTCTCTGTTCTGTTATATATATATATATATATTACGTGTCTCACATATATTAGATAAATTTTCAATACAATATTTTATATGTATTTTCAATGGTTATGATCAAAATACCTCTAGAGGTGGGTAGGTATACGGTTATCACTTCGATGCATCGCATGCAGCATTATCAACGACCTAACTCGCAAGACACTTCCACGCGATACGCACATATTGATACCCCCTGTACCTTACTGCGTCTCTGTATATATCGATGAAATCAGTTATTTTTCGAGTTAGACTTTATATATGTGTGTATGTGTGTGTGTATGTACATATGTGTGCGCTGACCAATAGCGCGTACAAGCGCGTCTATTTTCACGACATGAAGTTTCGTTGATGGACGACTATCTGTCGTGTTGCACTGTGTGTTCGCATCGATGATACGTGCAATGTAACGGAACTCACTTACATGTCGCTTCACATTATGTCTTCAGCGTCCTAGTTTGCTTTGTTATTTCGATAAAATTGCGTGGATATCGCGTAAAAATGTTGCCAGATTATAAAAAAGGCGATGCGTCGCGTGCTTTGACATGGTTTTGATCTTATTGTTAATTCCGTCACTAATATAATGTTTAAAGAGATTGAGGTGAGAAAAAGTTGGCTACTTATTCTGATGAACTCTGTACACACGGAGCGGTTGATAAGTATCCGAAACAAAATACATAGAAAGCGACAGGAATATAACATTGCTATTTGTCGTTGAGAAGTTTTATCCTTCGAACAAACAAATGTCAAACGTTCATTGTCGCAAGTGTGTGTGTGCAACAGCAAAGTGTAGCTATTCACGTTCATTAATGATCTTATTGTTACTCGAAAATTTCTATCCACCAAACTATTTTTTTCAAATTTGAAAATAATAAAGAAAAATCGCGCACTGGGTCGTATCTGACAAATGACGAGACAGTAATTCAAAACCTAATTTGTAAATTTTGGTCGTTGCAGGTGTTGCAACGGTTGAAATGTGAGCTCGGTACATTGTTAAAATTTACTGAGAGCCAGCTGTCCACTGTGGCGAGAGCTGAACACTATACGTGCGATACATTTGTTATTCCAAGAGATAGAATTTGTCAACAACAGCAATGTGATGTTATCGTCGGTAGTCTCTGTGCTATCGTTTCGGATACTTATCAATCGTGTATCGTGCTAAATCATATGTCACAGATTTTTTCGAACTTATAACTTAAGCGCATCCCAGCTGCGTTACGTCAAATGGTAACTTTCGTAAAAAAAAAACACAATCGCGACAAATACAACTACAGAACCTATACATATAGTTTTTTTCACCACGTACTGTTAACTGCGACAAGCGCAATTTCATGAACGACGAGACAAATCTTCGTGACGACTGTCCAAATCGGACAGATCTCGTTAGCAACAAGATTGAATACATGGTGGTTTTATCCGATTTTCTTTGGAGCACGATTAATCAGCTGTCTTTCAGCAGCCGGAAAGTTTTCGGGACGATCGGACGTTGTTGAGATGTGGACGCGCAAAATTACCACTGCTTGATTACGACGCTCATCGATTACTGGTCAGAGATTTCATTCGAAAAAGTGTCAAACAGTTTCTTTTGCTAATTCACGTGGGAAAGATTGATTATTTTGCGTCGCGATACGTGGAACGAAGTAGATGTCACGAGCGTTCGATAAGCGTGCAAATCAATCGGCAATGGAAAACGCCGTTACGACGGTAGAAACAATTTAAGTGGCCCGGTCAATCTTCGAGACAGAGATTGAAGTACGAAAAAAAAAAAAAAAAAATATATCAAGACAAGATCACGCTCGGGTCGCGGGACGACATGAGCCTCGACGTCGAGGCTGAGCAGCCGCGGCGATGGTCAACGACACACTGTCTTCTACGTAAAATTACATCGAAAGACGTTATCACCGTCAGATTAGAAACGCGTCGTCGAGTATACGAAGCGATCAAGCCCAAGGGAGGGAGACCAAGAGAGACATCTCTTTCGCGGAAACCGATTAAGTGTGTGTGTGACGTCGGCACGCACAACCTATCATATCATGTTCTATTGTCTTTTGAACGTTTCCCGCTTTGGGTTTCAAGGTTACGCAAAGTCCGATTTTACACGCGTGCAAGAAACGAGCGTCTTTGTGTCACGATGCAATCCGCAGCGCGGCGAACTTCGACCCCGAAGATTGCAAATTGCGAGTAAACAGCGTCGCGGTGATAACGCTTATTCTTTTCCGCGACAACATCGCGTGTACCGTGTGTGTACATACGAGTCGATCTATATCCGATAATTTATTGAACGCAGCACGACAAACGCATCATGTTTTGCATAGTTATTGTATATAAGCATTTTTTTTACACATGCTTTGATTGTTTTTTTAAAAATGCTAACTAACGACGATTGATCGAACATGTTAATCGTTGCGAGATATCTAAAAAGCGAGATATGAAAAAAACACACTGCAAACATATAATCAGCTACTCGAGATTTGATGGATTTGTAATCAACCGCGTGTCATTACATCACACACAACGTGATAGATTGTTTTTCAGCGCGAACAGGTTGCGATATATCAGAAGTCTATTTACTTTTCATGCCGACGATACGTAAACCTTCTTGTTATTCCCGATGTAGCTTGTATTCTCGCGGCAAGCAAATCTCGCTCGTTTGATGATTCCCATAACACACATCCCCAGATATCGAAATTCGAATAGTGTTTTTATGCACGAGTTTTTATGCACGAGTCAACATTTTTGTGACAAACATAATCGAAAAATCCGCTCGTCTATTCTTGTTTCTATACGTTTTCCTTTATAAATAAACAAGGAGCGAGGAAGAGGATTTTCTTCTCTCCGTTGCAAGCGGCTTATCCGCAAAGTTGAGTGAAAAGCTCATAAATAAAATATATATAGTAGGAATTATGTATAAAGTATGCTCCGCGATAAAATTCCTTTAACCGCATTCCTTTATTTTTCCTTAAGAACATATGTATATAAATATTATACAGGGTGTTTCAGAACTATGGGATCAAACTTCTAGGGGTTATTCAGTGCAACAGTAGAAAACATTTGAGTATAGGGACCCATGTCCGGAAAAGTGTCACTACCGCACTACGGCCCTAAGACGCGTTAAAATTTAGAAAGACNTATATATATATATATATATATATAATATGCATATATATGTATGTAATGTAATATATATTATGTGTGTGTATGTGTATATATAACAAACAATACACCAAACTAAAAAAAAAACAATAAGTACTAAGATCAATACGAGTCTACATGCTGGATATTCGTGCAAGTATAAATATAATTTCTAACTTTCCCTAAACGCGTGTAAATTAATACATATCAAAATTTGAATTAAATTTTATTCGAAAATTCACATAGAATATATGTATAGAACATATACATGTGTGTATATATATATATGTATATGTATATTTTATATTACATATATATATACAACGTAATAACTATACTATTATAATATATAATTCTTGAACATATAAATTTTTAGTGTTTAACAACAGCTTGTTAACGGTTTTAATGTTAATGAAACAAACCTTGTATTTTATGCAAAAGCAATATTTTCTTGTCTACTAGCACAGCGATCTAGATTACACGCTAAGTCTTCCAGAATTAACTAAATTATTGCAGTCGCGGGGCTTACTTTGCAATGAATAAATTGATTAAAT
The DNA here is from genome assembly GCF_002006095.1 of Pseudomyrmex gracilis. NCBI lineage: Eukaryota > Metazoa > Arthropoda > Insecta > Hymenoptera > Formicidae > Pseudomyrmex > Pseudomyrmex gracilis. The sequence continues at coordinate 4,240,781 of NW_018020584.1, read as the reverse complement.
AATTGCACGATCTCTCTCGTAAATAACTTTTGTATCGATTAAAGCGGGAATTGAAGCAATCTTTTTTTTCATAAAATAAAACGAGTAATACGCACGTGCAATTAACATATGTACACGTGTTCGACCAATTATTCTCCAAGCAAGATTACAATAGATTATCAATCACGATATGATAGCGGCTGCATTATTTAGCTGCTTATAGTATATGTCCTTCTCATTATCAGACGGTATTGTAGACGCGGAACTATCTATTCGTTATTGTCGGCGATCTGTCTCGATTGATATAATGCAGCGGTTTGAATACCTTTGACGGTTTACTTGGCTGTATTGATTTATCTATTACACGGCGCTCCGCTCTATCTTGCGAACAATGAAGACGGAAAGTTGCGCATTTACATATACCTGTGCGCGTACAAATTGTCAGATCGAGCTATGATATATTGAATAGAATAGAAGAACGAGATAATTTTAGATACTACTTTAAATTTTTTTTTTTTTTTTTGAAGAAACAGAAATAAATAAATTTCAAATCAGAAAGATGGTAGACGCACAATGGTACCGGAAGGTTGAAAAAAACCGCGAAGTAGCGTAACTTTCTTTGTTTGCGAATCTGTTTATGTAGAATATAACCGCGGTCGGAAGCTGTTCTGTGTAAAGTAGCTTATTTAATTCCGACGTATAATCTCTGTAAGTTTTCATATTCCGCAATAAAGATATTTTTTAATTTAGATTCTCTCCTACACGTCAGCCGCCGAGAAATTAAAAGCTTAAAAAGAGAAAGAATGTCCAAACGTGACTTCCAACTTGAAAGAATAGCGTATGACGCGGCACATCCGAGTATAATGTTACCAAATTGAATCGACCGCTATTAAACCGCGGCGCAACACATCGGTGAATAAAAAGCGATCCATGCCGAAGAGAAAAAGCGATCGGGTGTGAGCGAGGTTAACGACATCCAGCAAGAAGTTTCTGCACCGACGGAATGATATCGCTCAGAGACAGAGCGGTGAAGAGAGTATAGAGAATAAAGAGAGAAAGAGAGAGAGAGAGAGAGAGAGAGAGAGAGTGAGAGAGAGAAAAAGAAAAAGAGAGAAGGAGAGTGTACACAGTAAAAAATAAAATAACATAATTAATTTGAGTGGACCTCCTAGAACATGTAAAAAAGGTTAAAATAACTTATTCGTCATGTGTTACTTATTGACAAACTAAGTAATGTTAAGTGACTGACACTTTACATTTATATTTGTTATTTTGACTTTAAATAATGTAAAACTAAAATAAAAAAATAATGATGTTATTTTATTTTTACATTACTTAAAGTCAAAATATAACAAATATAAATGTAAAGTGTCAGTCATTTAACATTACTAGTTTGTCAATAAATAACACATGACGAATTATTTATTTTAACCATTTTTACATGTCCTAGGAGGTCCACTCAAATTAAAATTAACATTTTATTTTTTACTGTGTAAGAGAGATAGATGTCAGGCAGTGGAGGCGTGTGCGCGGGGCATTTAACAAAATGCCTCCTCTTTCTTTTATCCCCTTTTCTCCGCAGCATCCCCTTCGACGCGCGCTCTTTAACTATCTCGGTTTTATTTCTCCCTCTTTCTCTTTTTCACTCTTTTCTCTTTCGAAGAGCGGAGAAAGAGAGAAAGAGAGCTCTTCGCGCTCGACGGAAGCCTGCGCAGAGCGACGGAGCGCTGAAACGAGGAGCAGCATCGGGAGAGAGGCACATCGTCAGTCGTCGCGGGGGAGCGTGGGAGAGCATCAGCGAGAAGAAGAAGGACCGAGGGAGGCTGCGGGTGGCGGGCGTGAGCGAGAGAGTGCGCGTGATCCGAGAAAGAAGGCGTGACGCGGGAAGCGCGGACGCGAGAGGAAAAGCGCGTCTTTTCGACGTCGACGCAACCGGGTTGGCGCAGCGTAGAGCTGCTCAGTGCTCGTCGAACGGCGTCGCGCTGCGACGGGATCATGCCGCCGCGCCCTGCGCCACCGATCGACCGATCTCAGGTACGCGACAGAGAGATTATCGTTGAGCAATAATGCTCGCGAAACGAAAAAGGGGGCAAAGTCTTCGCGAGTGCTCGAGTTCCCTTAAAGGTCCGCGCTAGGGGAACGCGCTAAGCTCGGAAACGCGACACACACTAATGTAGTATACTAAGTATACTTGAAACAAGAGCTCTTTGATGGTCTTCTGTTGATCCCTAATTGATCCAGTACGATCTACAGCAAGTTCGTGAGAGAATTACTCGGTGACTGTACTTTCGATGGGAGTGTGAGCGAGGGATATCTCGTACCCTCTACACACGTTTCACGATATCTCGAAAGAGAAAGAGAGAGATTTCCTTCTGGTCTAGGATCTTCGATATTATTCAAGATCGATCGAGATTTGCATCTGCAGATCTAATTACATGTATTCATCCTCGTGATCAGTTACGTCGCCTCACACTTCCGCTTGTATTCCTCGTGCGAAAGCTCGTATCTTTCGACGTGGAGCAAGTAGAAAGAGCCAGATAGTAACAAGAGAAAACGTGTAACCACTCGTATATACCTTCGTAATTCGGCCCCATTATTTCCCCAGAGAATGCGCCGCCGGCAAATCATACTCGCGACCTCAAACGACTCTATAAATTGGTGTACTTTGCTAGCTGCCACCTTGGATCGCGATCCGAGTTGTGCTCCTCTAGAGGATACGAGATGATCGAGAATCGACCAATTTTTTTCCCCTTTAACGAAGTTTTTTTTGCTCTCTCTCTCTCTTTCTCTCTCTTTCGTAATAATGGCCTTAGAAATTTAATGGAATTTTTAAGTTTTCAATAAGACTTTTTATTCTCTCTTTCAATAAAAAGAGTCAACTGCTGCGCCGATACACCGTAGGCCAGTATTCGCAAATATTATCTGTTCGAAAGTTTTTTCCCGAAGATAGATTTTTCACCATAACCCCCTCTTTTTCTAGAATTCTTATAACCGTCGTATTCTATTTTTCGAGCAGGATTTCTCGATAAGAGAGTGACGTATTGTTTGCTTATAGAAGATGATTTTTTTTTTTTTGGCAGATACCATCGTCCTGTTTCGTTCGCGATCGTCAAAACCAAAACGGTTGCTTATAGATACAGCAAATATTAGAGTGGAATGTTTCAAGCACACACTCGCGATGCAAGAGAAACGTTATGCGTCTCGTGAGAGCTTTTACAGAACGGTTATAGCGTGTGCACGCCGAAGATGCTCTTCGGTGAAGTAGTTAGAGCGCATATCTAGTCAGACGTATCGCTATCTTTCCTCTCTTCTCGACTGCCGTTAAAATATTTTTCAACGCACATTTTCTCTCTCACTCTCTATCTCTCTTGTTATCCGTGGAAAAAAATCAGGGGAAAACCGTGCCATCGAATCACAAATTGTTTTTACAGCGTATTTGTCAACTCATACTCTCCAGTATAAAAGCATGAATTTATTCTTACGAAGAAAAATAATTATGCAAAATTTTACACAATTATATTACGTTGGATTGCGAGCGCGCGCTGTTGTTTTAACAATTTTTATTTATTTTTGCATGTTTTTTTTTGTATATTTTACACACACACAGATATTTGTTTTGTAATGTTTCCTTAAGCGAGACACAATAAACCCGTTCTCGAATTTTCCGATAAATAACTATATTTAAAACGGAAAATATTTTAAATACGCGAAACAAATTGTACAATTTATATCTCTAACACTCAATTCATTCAACAATATTAAATTTATTACAAAAATCAGAATTTTAATACTGTGTGGAAAATTCATATTGTATACACAGAATTATTCTTTATTAAATCTTCGTCGGTTTAATTATTGATCATGTGGTATTATCGGGAAAAAAATAATGTAAAACTCGAACTTTTTTTCTCATGTAAATTTTTTTCTTTATTTTCTTTTGAAAACAACGTATTCTTCTCAATTCTCTGATCTATTGTGTTCTTTCAATTTTTTTGGTTTTTTGAAATGAAAATGTCTGTCACCCGAAACGCTTCCTCGCTTGAAGGCAATGCTATTTACGGTTGTTTACGTATACCCTTGTGTAGGCGGTGTGTGCATGTGCACAATACGCTTCGAAACATCTCAGAACGCACCTTAATCCGCGCGTTACGCTCAAAGGCTTCTGTTTTTTTTTTTTTTTTTTTACGTATGCCTAATTCGATCTAATTAATTGATTTTAATTCGATTACATCATGTTTTTGATCGGTTTCGACGATGAAGCGTGTCTCATGGCGACAAAGATACCTGACTATGTGCGCTGGTACGTTAGTGAATTTTCGCCGCAGGAAAGAGGCATAGGTTATTGATTATCGTGTGAATGGCTTTATAAATAACTGATCGTGTAGGAGCACCCGCCGGAGACGCGTAAATATCGCTCGACGAGTCGTTCTTTAAAATCGCTACCCGACAGTACTACTTTCTCCGTGTTCCGGCGATATCGTGTGTGGACGCTCAGGATCAACGAACGCATCAATAATCGTATCACAAAAAGAAAAAGATCTACTTTTTGTTGTGTCTCTTAAAGAGACTTACAGAGAAACTACCGCGGCCAGGTCGTGCCAGGACGGAAAAATTTATATATTCACGCAATCTCGTTCCAAATAAACGAATCGAATCGAAATTCATTCATTTCGACGAAATTGAAGCTGATATTAAAAACGTGATAGGATCGGACATTTTCGAAACTTTCGCATTTTTAAACGTAATATCGCAAGATAAATTGTAAATTTTCCTCTTTATTCAACTTTGTTAATAAACGTTTGTGTAATTTTATTTAAATGTGTCCTATTTTCTCAAAACGAACAAACGCACTCTTCCTCTCCTCACAAGAATATATAAAAAATCTCTCTAAATCCTATTTATTAATTCATACTACTGAAAAGAGAGAGTCATAAAAGATATTTAACAATTTTGCGCGCATATGTATGTAAAGAAAATGCATTTATATACAAAACTCGCGCGAGAAGAAAGTTTCTACGATACGACAAAAAAAAAAAACAGTTTTACACGGTTGAATTAAAATTGAAAAATAAAATGGCTTGCTGACGGGTTTCCACGAGTTTCCACGAAAAATTCGTTGCATTTTTCGGTATATTTTTGCCGAGGCGAAGGGAATCAGATAACGTGATCGATTGAGAGATATTCTTTCGAATTGATAAAGACACTAATGCGCAGTGTGTAGAATGGCAGTAATAGATTGACCGGAAGTCAGCGCAGTCCATTGTACGAGAGATCTCTTCCACACGAATAATGTTCCAGTCCGACCACATCAGTTGTAATATCACTGATACATAAAAATTACCGTAAATGTGTGTATGTCATAATAATGGTGAGGATAATGGTCTACTTCTAAAATTTAATGAAACTTCTTGTAAGTGTTGAGGAGTATAAAAATTATATCTGTTTCATTATACGTATGTTATCACATCATTACTGTCGTCTTTCCGATACCGCAGTAGATTTTTGTTGCTTTTATTAATATCGCAGTAACAACGCTTTGGTCAAGAGATTAAAGAAAACTCGCACGTGAGTAAAATTCATACACGATACACCCAGAGAGATCAATAAGTGCTCGGCAGTGTTCACCGTACGTGACTTGGTGTAAATTAGAAAGAAATCCATAAAACAATCAAAAATATCAAGAATCAAGATCACGGATAAAAAGAGGTTTCGCGTTACTTACTGTTATGTATTTTCTTTTTTCGCGGATTTATTTTATTACAGAATGGAATATAGAAGAGGAAACGAAGTGTTTTAAGTAGTTAGTTAGTTAGCGTCACGTTTTGCAATATCGAGAACACAGAGAAGTGTCACATCCTGAAAATTAAAACGTTCTGTGTATCCCGCGCGTATATCACACACTCTCAAAATAACATTATCAATATATTTTCATCATAAATACGACCGCTCGATAAATGTCAGCGTGCCACTTTTTTTTTAATTTTGCAACGGATATTAATGAGGGAACATGGTATATTTGTAATAAACTGCGATTGAAAAATGTCGGCTGTGAAATGTGACGAGGGGGAGGGGAAAAGAAAAGAGAGGGAAGGGACGTAGCTGTCAACGCGATACTTATTTAAAGAACGAATAATTATAAAATTAATTGCTTGTTCAACATCACGCCCAACTTTTCTTCCTCTTTCCTCGACTTTTCATGGTAAATAATTCTGATACAAAAGAGAGAGAAAAATAAACTTCTCGCGGGAATACTTTTATCGGGGAATATTGCAGCATCGACGCATAAATTCTTGACTGAGGTGAAATCACAGAGATATTGAACAATAAAGTGCGTGACTTGAAATTCTGTCTCGCGACTCACACACAACTTTGAGATCGCAATTTCAAAACGATCTTATATGTGATCTTAAGCCGTGGTTTTGCGGCTTGATTTTGATTATGCATAATTAAATTTTCGACAAGCATCGCTTTTCAGTGTCGCCGAGGATTTTTATCGTTCACTTTTTTATTTCAAATAAATTATTACGTGACTCGAGAGTGACTTGAAGTACATCGCCACTTTCGATGTGTAAAACAAGGAACTAAGGTTTTTTACGTAACGAGAGTTTTTTGAAATAAGAACTTCTTCCATCATATCGAGTGTCCGTTATCCGATTCTTTATACAGGCTATGTGTCACGCGAACTTTTAGCTTGTTCATTGTGCTAATGGACGCCAAATTGGTCTTTGACGGGACACTTTGCGGTGTGACTCAGTTTCGTCAGTGATCCGCCGACGGATCCTAATTGTTCCTTTAATTTGTCCACTGTACTTCCGTCCCTCGAATCTTCAGCATTCAATCGTTTGCATTTTATATGTATATAGTTTTGTTTACGCTATGATAACGCAAGTATTTCATTTTCAGAAAATTACTTGTGGACAGTGAAATGATAAGAAAGCGCGATTGTTTTTTTTTTTTTTTTTTTAATGCTTTACTATCGTAAAACTTACTCTTCGCTAATTTACTACAACGACCAATTAAAAAAGCATTCTGTTGTTTCTCCTACGCTATGATAACGGAAGAGGATCTCTTTTTCAGAAAATTACTTCAGAATATAATGAAGTGATAAGAAAATAGAATTTTTAAAATAAATGGCTTAATATCGTAAAACTCCCTTATCGCTAATTACTACAATGACCAGTTAAAAAAATGGATAATGTAAAAGAAATTTCATTAAACGCGTGTTATCGAAAACCGTATATGGAATTTAATCGAAAATCCATAAACTCGATGATAACTATTTAGTTTATTTTGACGACTGTCATGTATTATTGCGAAAATATTTAATATTTTATTCCCAATGGCTACGTGCGCCTCTTTACGACATTAACTTGATAATTTTCGTAAAATCCGTGCTTTAGCGCGCGACCAAATTAGCGCGAGCGAAGTCACAAATATTATTGTATGTGGAAATTACGTACACGTTTCTCTCAACGGGATATTTCTTAATTATATACCTGTATTTATATTAATATGTAGTAAATTAATTAATATTTATATTAATATTTATATTAATTAATATTTGTATTAATTAATTTACTACATGTATTTACAGATTATCACGTGTTCTCTCGTGACACAATATTGCTTTCCGTACTTGTATCTCTTCCCAGCACTGACTTCACAATTCTGTGTCGACATTTGCAATTATCGCACACAGGAACAGAGGGAAGAATCACAATCATCACTTCGATTACTACGCATCGTTGTGGCGCGATTATTCGCGATGTGTTTTCTAAACACACAGCACTGATTATCGGAAAAATCCAAGCGACACTGAAACACCTTAAACAGTTTTTAAATTCACAGAGGCTGAAGCAACACAAAATTACACAAGCAATTAACTGGAAGAATCGGAAACGTCGAGATGTAGTTTTGTTTGCGCGTAAATGAATATGAATTTTTGCGATAATGTTGAGCGGTATTTTTAAGGATGGTAACTATCGTGTCGTATGCAGAGAAAAAAAACAACGTAGCAGTATCATAGAATAGTCATACGAAAGTTATTAAAAGAAATTTTCGCAACCTGTAGACCAGCTCTTACAGTTTTTAAAGTAAACCCGATGGTGTGTATGTATTATGTAACTTCGGACGGGCTTCTCGAGAGAACTTGCAAGTTTCGAGAATCGATGGTAGTTAAAAGTCGCGGTGAGAGAGAAAAACGACAAAAGTCTCGAGACTCGCGATGTGCCGTCCCCCCGGAATTAATAGCATAGCGCGCGATTAAGCGCGCGAAGAATTAAAAAAAAAAAGTAAAAAACAAAAACAAAGAAAAAAAGTAAACCCTGAAAAAGTTATTATTCTCTCGTGTGTTTTGCGGTAAAACTCAAAGCATGATAATGGGAAGAATATCCGACTCGCAAATATGCAAATTAGCATTGCGCTTGGCACACAACGTATAGTCGGCGGAACCGCGGTTTTCAAAAGATGGTTTTAATATTGCGCGAGTGTTCGTTACAATTAGATCGCCGTGCAGAAAAAGAGTGGAGTTTATACACCGCAACGCAAGATAAAATTTGTTGATACCGCGCGCGTTGTACGTAAAGGAGAAACAAGAGAGAGAGAGAGAGAGAGAAAAAAAGACAGAATGTATGTGAAAAACTCGTGTTTCTCTCCGTGTGTCTATGTCTTCCTTTCCTTCTCTCTTTCTTCCACGTGCACTCGCGCGCGCACGGACACTTAATTCGACCATAAGAGAGAAATCTGTTCAGAATTTAGATTTATGAAAACTACGAGATATACTACCTATCTACCTCTCTTAAACGACTGCTTGTGTCATGCTGAAACCTTTGTATGGAGAAGATAGATCAGCGAAATAAGCTTTCTTAGATAGAGTGAACAGCAATTTCCCTGCGAGGAGGATCCATCAACGAAATCTAGTAAGGGAAATACACAATGGAGTTGCGCAGTTTTATATGTACGGCACGATAATATCGCGTCCAATTCTCTTCTTTTTATTGTGTGCAAAACTCGTTTCGCAAAATGCAAAATACATCTGACGTATGCATAATATCTGTGTATACGGCAAACTTCCTCGGGCAAACATATACGCACTTTTGGTTTATACAGTCAACCAAATCTTGTCGTGTTGTTGTAGAGCGAAATTACTCAACAAGGAAATCATAAGAGACATGACGTAACAGTGCGGCAGCAACAAACGCACCAAGTTTATCGAGCGTTTGCTTGTAATAAGAGTACGGGTTTGGGTAATATAATAAAGTGACGAAAGTCGCAACTTTTTCATCAGGCTGTTTTTTTCTTTATCAAAGTAAAGCGCTTCGTTAAAAAAAATATATAAGCCGATTATATATAATAGGATAGTTGGTCTATAAATTTATGTATGCGCAGCAGCGAATATTCGGAGGGTGATGAAATTTTACGGTTTTATATTTGCTTCTCCGTTCGCATTTTTCCATTCGAAACGGTCAAAGACAATTATTTCGCGCCAAGTTCTCGCGGGATCATAAATTTCGACCGGGTCATTCGCCGAGCTGCGATCTCTTGTGTACATTTACGAGCAAATTTAACTGAGAAATGAACCCCCCCCAGGAATCGATATACCAGTCCGGCGAGTAGTGAGTTCGAGATGCTGCTGGAATAATAAATAGGATACGAATTTACGAGAGGAATTTACGGGAACAGTGCAGACATGTGTACGTATATTCAAACCATGCATCTTTCGTTTTTTGTGCATTGTTTGCAATAATTTTATTATTTTTCTGTATATCTCCTTTTATTTAAGTCAATTTCTTATTGCGTTTTTTATTTTATTTTGTTTTTGTTAGTTTGTCTATCTTTACATTTCCAGGTTTTATCTCCCGCATAAATGTTTTCGTAGATTTTGTTTTCCTCTTTGTGTTTTTACACAATTGCCATTAAAGACGATGTTATACTTTTATCAGCAAGAAAAGAGAACGGGAAGTATCCTCAATTAAAAATTTAAAAGTTTTCCTGACCCACACATATGTTTTAGAAACTTAATGAATAATATTTTTTGTAACACACACACACACACACACACACACACACGGACGTACATTTTTGTCCCTCTCAACTGCAGTACATGCATCATCGCATACTTTTTAAAGAATATTCGACATCTCTTGTATAAGTACATTTCTGCTTTGTCAAGTTTCAGCGTCGAAATTTCATTTCGCGATAGAAACTTGGTAGTGACAGTGCCATCCTGTGTTATGCAATTTAAATCTCTCTCTTTCTCTCTCCTATTTTCTCTGTCGTCATGCACGCAGACGTTTGTCCTCTTTTCGGAAAATCGAACATTTTTCAAAGTGGAAGTTTGCTACAGACGGAATACGTAGAACGTGCTGCAACGTCAGTTTAACACCTTAGCTGCTAAAGACGATTATTGTCATTCACAGAAAAGCTCACGTTGTGTACAAAGAGCATCTCTCTGTATTGTTCCGCAACTCCTTCTTTCCGATAAAGTCACACAGTAATGACTTCGAGCTATTACTTTTAATAACGCGGTAGAAATTCTTTAAATGCAAAAAACGTACCTTATGTAATCACGGCAAAAATTTTTGTCGAAATAGCACAAAAATTAATTACTACATGGTCAGCAAGAAAAATTTGTTAACTCTTTGTGGATTGGCTTTTAAAAATGCGTACTAGTTAGACTGGACCTGTGAGATCTACTTTATAATTAAACATTTCCGTAAAAATCAATATTTTTTAATTTTTCTTTTTTGAATCGAAAGTTTAAACAGTTTAAACAGAAAGTTGTTTTTTGCGTTGATAAAAAAAAAACAAATTAAAAACATCTCTAGTAGTTTCGAAGATAAGCGTTTAAAAAAAACTAATTGTTACTAGAAACATCAATGCGCAATTTTTGAATGGGTCTGAAGGACCCATGTCAGTCCACAAAAGATTAAATATTTTGTTGCGTTGCCAACAAAACATTTTGTTAATAAAACAAACAATTCAGAATAGGATTAACAAATTTTTCTTACTGGCCACATAATAGCACAACTTTTTTTCCGTGATCCCTTTAATCTTCCTTACGTTTCTTTATTAAATTACGCCGAAGGTTGGCGTCTTATCTTTTTTCTTTTTTTACGTAGTAGATACGTGTAGTAAATAAGCGAGATAATATATAACTTCTTTATCTGTCTCATAAAAACAAAATACTACATGTATATTTGATTGTTACTACCAGCTCTTTTATATTGCGGAACTCTGAAAAATAAATAAACAATTTTTAGAGGAAAAAAGCCGGCAAATACTAATTTGAAATATAATAAATGTTAAAATGTAATGAACAAATGGAGCTTTTATGAAAGCAAAAAATGCGCAAGAATAAACATAGTTTAACGAACATAAATATTGTTTACGCATATAATATAACTTTTTTATATAATATAACTTTTATAATATAACTTTTTTATATAATTTAAAACATTTGAACTTTTGATTGTAAAATATTCTCTCTTTCTTCATTTTACATAAAAAACGAACGGTTTTACTACTTGCGAGATTCATTTTATCGCACACTTCGTGTTTCTCTGTAGAATTTGCTAAATAATATCGTCTTTTCTCTCGTGAATATGATCAGCCCATGGCTATTTGCCGCGCGCGTCTGTACACTTGCGATACACGTTTACTATCCTAAGTTTACTATTGCAAAGTATCTCTGTCGCAAATGCAAATTCTACGTGTATATACACAGACAAGTCTTCTTATACATTCTTCCAAAAGTGGGTTAAGTCTCGAATTAAATTTCTTCCTTCTTCTCTTACCTTATACGATGAAGCTTTCTTCTGTTCACAGAGAGAAAAAATCGGAAAGAAACTTTTTGACGTAGCATTTACGTTGTATTTAAGCGTTCTATTTTATTGCACGCGAGCAATGCGCGCAAATATTACAGTAGTTCGTGAGATTTCTATTTTTATTTGTCACACGTATACACGAAAGCTACACACAGGATTTTCCATTATAATGGTAATATAAAGAAACCCGTGTTTGATACAATAAAATAGAAAATGTGCGCGCGTCATAAATAAAGATGAGCTTTTGCATATTTGTTGAAAGGTCTGGTTTTTTTTTCGAGAAAAAAAATTTGATACGTCAAAAAACTATAAGTGACACATCTTGTGGATCGAGTTCAACTTGTGGACGCGCTTTTTATTAAATAAGAGCAATGTTTAAGAATATACGAATATTTTATTGCAGGTGGTGTAATCCGTCGGGCCCGATGTCGACCCGCTATTCGTGCTGAAGTCAGCCGATCGATCGTCGATCATCGTAAGTGCGGCAAGGGGATCAAAATGTGACGAGCGATGCATCTCTGACGGTCTCGCACGAAAGACCGCGCTGGACCGATAGTAAGTGCTTTATCATTCGGCGAGATCGCATGACAAATTGCGTCCGAAGGATCTTCGAATTGAGAAAACATCGTAGACAATTCGTAGAGAAAGAATTAAGGCCACGACTCTTTTAGCTAAAGAAAATCCAATTATCCTTAAGTGCTTCTCCGGGAACTTTCATCTGGTCCTGGATTTCTTCCAAAGCGCCATAATTTTGTTTATACTGAATACAACATTGACGGTGATTTTGTTGCATCGCATATGATCGTGGACATGGCTGATAAAAGACTATTCCGTTAATAAAAGTTTTGCTTTACGATTTTTTTTTCAAAATTCAAAACAAAGTTTTGCAGATTTTATAACTGAAGATTGTGTTCTTATATATTGTTCTTATATATTTTTAAATATATTTTTTTTCTGTAATTTTTGGGTTTTTATAAATTCAAATTGGAAGCAAGCGAAATTTTTAATTGTTCAGACAAGAAAGCGAGCGGGTGAGAAAGAGTGAGAGAGAGAGAGAGAAAGAGAGAGAAAGAGAGAGACAAAGAAAGAGGAGAGGCATGAAAGCCATGACCTGGTTTGTGATTAATGTCGGATTGTGCTCCAAATATTCGACAAGTGCCCTTTCGCGTTCATGCCAATTGCGCCCCATCGATTGCTATTGAGAGACAGACGTACGGCATTCCGCAGTTAATGGTCTGCTCTCTGGAAACATTACGAGTTAGCGTTCGATTTACTAATGAAGTAAACGACGCACGCTAATACGTTACGTAATAATTCTAATACTGTTATCCGCGCACTATTGTCTCTCGTGCTAAATTTGCGAAATCCGTCAATTCCGGTTTGTCACTGTGCGCTATCGTAATTCCCAGCGGAGAGACGGGCACGATTGCATTGATGGGCTGGGATGCGGAAAAAGTAGATTTTATATGGACAACATTATTGTTTTATGTCTTTGTTGTAGAAAGAAAGCATCAAGAACGCAGAGCTATACATTCAGCATTGAATGTTCCAGGAAAATAGATGTCTTTATTCCAGCTTCTCGAAACAAAAGGCTTTCTTTCTAAATGAAATTTATGTTACTGAAAAGATATACATATAAAAAATATATATATATATATGTATGGCGATAGATATGTATAGGAGATACGCATATATGAATAGAGAGAACATATCAATAAATTATGCTATGTGATTATCAGAATAGTACCAAACAGCAAATGCAACAATATAACAATACACGAAATGTTATTCAAAACCAGTCTGCGGAATTGGAATTGATCGTCGGTGTTTCCTGTTGTAATCAAAACTCGGAAACAACTACGCAGTTGTCGCAGTCAATGTGCCTTAATTAAGATATTCTAGATATCAGATTAAGCAAATTGAAACATTCTATGACAAAACAGTCCCAATAAATTCATCAAGCGAATTGAAAAGTGATATTTCCGTAAATCTTACGTCTTGTCTCGATCACAAATCAAATGATTGATATTGTAATTATAAATCAATAACGTTCCTGAAAGTTTCTAAAGTAGACATCTATTATTTAAGAAAATATGAACGTCTTATAAATAATATATATATATATATATATATATGAAAAGTCTCTCAATAAAATGATTTCGGTGATATTTCCATTCGCTCGAAAGAGCACATTGTGTGCAAAACAATGCGCGTAATTGATTCGAAAATGCGACGGGAAGCCAATCGGGGAGAATGTAAGATTGTCGCGAACAATTTTCGATGTGTTCGGAATTCGTGTGCAAAAGCGCATAAATACACATGTGTATGGAGTAGCCAGCGTCACGTAACGTAACGTAACGTATCGTCGCCGCACGTAAAACAGAATTTATCGATTGCGCGAAATTTATCTCACGTGACGTGTTACTGACAAAAAATATGCATTCTCGTTTAGTCCACGCCTCACGGAGTTTTAAGGACAGCAATTTATGTTTAGCGCGATAGATACTACGATGAGCTGCCTTTAAAGCGAGACAGAAAGAGATAGAAAGAGAGAGAGAGAGAGAGAGTTCATCGTAAAAATGTTGTAAAGCGTGCTCACGTGAATTACATTTTAGGAGATAAAATTTCGACACCATGAGCAGCGCGCGTGGCGGTTTTTAAGCGAACGATCTTCCGCATGTTCGAGTTATAATTTGAGTTGAAGGTGCGAACTTCGTTGGAGTGTGATAGAGTTATAATCGAATTGTTCGGGACTGCTTGTTATGTGTTTCGTGCGCGACGTTGACGGGACGCAATAAGGTTTAATTTTGTTTCTTCGTGTGTTTTTTTTTTCTTTTTTGAGAAAACTCGTTTGTAAAGCGCGCTAATGTTCGTTGATATGCGGTGCGCGTAATTACGTAGAAACTCGAAGAGATACCTTCTTTCAGAACGGCAGTACTTATTCGTAATTTTTTTATCTCCAAAGTCTTCTCTCAATAAACTCTCGTCGCGCATCTCGACCGGAGACGTCCTTGTCGCGTGATTAATAATAAGTTTTGCGCGCTAATTATTTCAAAGTTTCAATGTTACGCGGAGATTTCTTGGAAATAAGCGCGTGTTGCATGCGCGAATTCGTGTGCGAAACGACTTGAATACGCGCGGCAAACTGTGTGTTACGTACCACGTATGTGTATCGTGTTAACCGCAATTCACTGGCGTTATTAATAACTTCGCGCTTTTGAATTTCGGTGTATAATCAGCGAACGTGTGTACACTGACAAAATAAGAAAAATAATATTATCTATTCAGAGGGTAGATGTTGTGGTGTTCGTTTTTTATTATGAATATTCTATCGGAATGCGCTTCTCTTTTATGAGATACGACCGGCATCTGAATGAAATAAGCAAAGTCGATCTCAAACGATATTACGTGTTATGAAAGTTCCGTGATTGCTTTAATCAAATACGGCTCTCTTTCTCTCTCTCTCTCTCTCTCTCTCTCTTTCTCTCTCTCTCTCTCTCTACAGCTATCACGAAAACCGGGAGAATATTTCGCTGACTGATTTCCGCAAGCGTCAGCGCAATTTCGCCATGCTTTCAATCATGGGTATTTTTCCGACGATTAACATTTCGCCATGAAATGAATTTTTTTCTTCATCTCGCATTCCGCACACGGTGTTCACCGATCCGTCGGCGCGGCTGTTAAAAGACCTAAACCTCCGGAAAGTTACTCCTTTCCATTATCGTTGTAATACTTCGCGTCTCTTTTTGGAATAGTAAATCAATATTTGCCTTGTACGCGAATACGTGTAATAATGAAGTTTGACAGTTTGCTGGCGCTTGAAATTAGTAGAGAAGCTAAGAGAAAGAAGAGAGAGATGGATAGAGGGAATGGAAGAGAGAGAACAGAAGAGAGATAGAGAGGGAGAGAGAGACCGAGTACATACGAGGATGATGAAGTACCCGACGGTTTTGACACGACGAGCGGCAAACAGAACGGAGTTACTAGGGGAAGCGATGTTTTCCTGGATTTCCAAGTTGTAATTGCGCGGAAGTGAGAGAACGTGAGGGAAAAACGTTATTCCGTGCGACCCGTTTCCCGCCGCGCGCGTCACGATCACTATCTCAAAACGAAAAGAACTTGGCTTTAGCTGTGCGACGGACGCCGAGGGTTTCTTCGCGATATCGAGAAAGCGTTCTTAACGATTTTCGAGAGCGTGCAAAAGTACAGGAAATCGTATATACTTCACTCCGGTGGCGCTTGACCGTTTTCTTCTCGCGCGCGAGAAAATCTACGCGCGTATCGTTAAAATCCCCTATATTTTTATCGGCAACGACACACAGCACCACGTTTTTCCACCACCGAGGATAGTGTGACAAAGCCCGACGCTTTGCCGAGAGAAAGTATCGCTGCCGCGGCACGAAAATAGAAACGTTTCTTTCTGCGTTCTGAAACCTTTCCGAATGGTTCTCGTGCAGAAAATAACATCGTGTACAGCCGAATATATAACGTGCTTTGCTGGTCGCAATTTGCAACCCCGATGATTTATAATAACGGGAAAAAGCGATGCGACGCTGCGATTCATTATCGTTAATAATTTTATTTATCGCTTTCCGACCAGTGTGTATCAGGACACCTGATTTTCATAAACATACAAATGCAATTTAAAAACATGCAAATTGCAATTATTTTATTGAATCGTTTCGCTATACAAAATAATTATTATTTTCTATTAAAGAGCAGCGTAGATGATTTGTTTGAAACTGTAAATTTTTGTTTTATAAACATATAAAACCCGTTAAAAAATTAAATGCGCTTTTTAAATTAAACAAAAATAGAAATATCTAAAAAGTCATATATTTCTATACATCTGTTTCTCTATATGTATCTATATATATGACACGTTTTAATAACGAATATGTTAATTCGCGATCACATTTGCTTCTAATGATTGCCGATCAGTTCTCCGAGACTTGCGTATACCGCAGTCAAGTAGTTCAATGACGGCGAAACCGCGGAAACTCTTGAATCGCTTTCACATACGTACATACACACACACACGCGCGCGCGCGCGCGCGTCTTCAGTTCCCGTATTCGATAAGATCCAAGCTAAATCTAACTCTTGGGTCAATATTATCGCTAGATTGACATGGCGAAAAGTTTGACTGAAATAAGCGAATTGGATTGGCGAATACATTTCCGCGACCATGGAGAAGAAATTTTCGACGAAACGAACAAAATCAAGTTTGTATTAAATTAATTTTCATTTTCGAGACGATATTTCAACGTCTCGTAGCGATCGTATTACTTGAAGAAGAAGTTCGAAATGTGGGTGTCATTTCACACACACACACAGACTTGTATATAAACGCATACCTATACGTTCTCGAAGCTTGATTGATCTTTGCGTATTGAAAAATCTACGATTAAGTTTAGAGCGCCGCGGGACTCTATTTTAGTTATAGATATAGGTATATATGACTGAAGATATATAAAAAGAAAAGGACAGGATCTCTCGTATGAGATATCGGAGTGGTAAAAGAAAAACCTTTGCTTCCAGAGGACAACGATATGAACTCAAGCGGCGAGTCCGGCGGAACGATGTCGGAAGACTACGAGGTGAGTGGCTGTAACGTCCCGGAAGAGGAGACGGGATCGAATCTGCCAACGTGGGAAGCAGTTGCGGCTTCGTTGACGCTGGGCTTTCTCGTCCTTGCGACCGTGTTCGGAAATGTGTTAGTGATCCTCAGTGTGTTCACGTATCGGCCGCTCCGGATCGTACAAAACTTCTTCATCGTTTCGTTGGCGGTGGCCGATCTCGCGGTGGCGATCCTCGTGATGCCGTTCAACGTGGTCTATCTGGTGCTGGGCAAGTGGGTGTTCGGTATCCACCTGTGCAAGCTGTGGCTGACGTGCGACGTGCTCTGCTGTACTGCCAGCATTCTGAATCTCTGCGCGATCGCGCTGGACCGCTACTGGGCGATCACCGATCCGATTAACTACGCACAAAAGCGCACCCTGAAGCGCGTCCTGGCCACGATCGCCGGAGTGTGGATACTCTCGGGCGCGATCAGTTCGCCACCATTGGCCGGCTGGAACGACTGGCCGGAGGAATTAAACCCGGGCACGCCCTGCCAGCTCACCAGACGTCAGGGCTACGTCATATATTCGTCACTGGGCTCGTTCTTTATACCGTTGCTGCTGATGAGTCTGGTATATCTGGAAATCTTCCTGGCTACGCGCAGAAGACTGCGGGAACGAGCCCGGCAGAGCAGACTGGGTCCGGTACAGTCGACCAGGCACCGCGAGACCGACGACGCCGAAGAGTCGGTCAGCTCGGAGACGAATCACAACGAGCGCTCGACGCCGCGTCTGCAGCCAAAACCGTCGCTGATCGACGACGAGCCGACCGAGGTAACGATAACGGGTAACACCGCGTCCACGAGACGTACCGGAGACCGCGCAGGTGGTCCCGCTGTCGCTGGCACCTCCACGACCGTTTATCAATTTATCGAGGAGCGACAGAGAATCTCATTGTCCAAAGAGAGGCGCGCGGCGAGGACCCTGGGTGTCATTATGGGCGTATTTGTCGTCTGCTGGCTGCCGTTCTTCCTCATGTATGTCATCGTGCCGTTCTGCCCGGCGTGCTGCCCGTCGGAGAGGATAGTATATTTCATCACGTGGCTCGGTTACGTCAACAGCGCACTCAATCCCCTCATCTACACCATCTTCAATCTTGATTATAGACGAGCGTTCAGGCGGTTGTTGCGAATCCGCTGAGCTCTCGGAAGCCGTGCTTGGCTCTATAGGGATTTGGTTCGCAGAGGATCTCCCGGCAAATTTGTCGATAGTGGAGCGAAGCAAAGCAAAGCGAAGCGGAACTTTGGTGAGCGGCGATCGTTTAAATGGCCGTCGTGACTTGTACGGGATTTCCGTCTGCTAACCAATGGGAGTTGTTAAATAAGTTCTTCGTCCAGGGAGAAGCGCGTTGCTCCGTGTTACGTTCGCAATTACGGAAATTTAACACCTTGCTTATCTCGATCGCTTGTTCGCAGTTCGTTACGTTGCGCGGTGAAACCTTAACGCACAAAGGCGACGACGACGACGACGACGACGACGACGACGACGACGACGACGACGAGTTAATGAGAAATGACGAAGCGTCACAGAGCGAAAATGCGGAGCAAGTAAGTTTACCAAATCTCACAAATTGGCAAGAGTATTATCGTTTTACGACTACTTACAACTTACTGACAGTACAAAATTCTCTCGGATCTTCGATACCTACTTTATTTTTGACTTTACGGCTTTAATTAAGATATCGATCTTATTAAATGGGAGCAGTTACAGTTTGTTCGAAACGAGAGAAATGACAAAAAAAAACGTGGACGTGAATTTCTCATCGAGAAATTCACAACGGAAAAAATTACTTAATGTCGGAGAAAAGAAAAATAAGCTTCAGATGAATAATGCAATCAAAAGTAAAAGTTTATTTGGTTCAAAAAAAAAAAAATTTCTTTGTTCAGAACCGAGTGATATCTTAAAGTTTTAACATTCTTTTTGTATAACTTGAATCCGTCGTGGATATATTATGCAAATTTTTCTCAACTGGGAATCACAACGACGCTTGCTCCTGTGACTATAAAACAGTCATAAAAGCGCGAGACTCGCGCGATCGTCGGAACTATTCCGGAAGCTTATCAACAGAGAGTCCAAAGAAGATGTAGGGAAAACGGATGCGTCTATTCCTCGTCCGGGGAAGATGCACACGCCGCGCATCCCACAATCAAGATTGGCAGCCAGACCGAGAGACGCTAATCCAGCCCCTAAAGAGCTTTCAAGGGTGAAAGTTGAAGGAGAAACTTTCCGCGGGAGAAATCACGCCGCCGCCGATTTTAGCTGCCGAACTATTATCTCTGAATATTATTTCGCTATTCTCAGATAAATTTTGCGCGACCTTTTGTTCACGATTAATATTAATTTAACTGTTACAAAAACAAAAAAAGTAGTTGTTAACACTCCAACTCTCGAGAGCACGCGCAAAAGAAAAAACAATTACGATTGCTCGTAACCGGGGAGGTTCGCGAAAAAGCCGAGAAGCCCGTCGTTTCTTCTCTTCCTCGCGCGACACTCTCGACATTCGGTTTTCGTATGAGCTCGCCAAGGATAACACATGAACCATTTCCGCGGATTGTTTACGTGGAAGCGTAACTGTCAGTCCGGGAAAAACGGGGGATGTGGGAGGAAAAATAAGAGAACGTACTTTTCTTGTACCAACGACAGCGGGAAGTACGTACGCACGATTTTTAGATACGATCCCGGTGGATGCGTCCACCCGCGATCATCAACAATCACAAGTATTACAGGTTGTGAATAATTAAATTATTACTTTATGAGAGAGAGAGAGAGAATCTTTCAATCGCGGAACACGTAGTGTGTAAGAAAAAAGCGTAACAAGTGTCGTTCGTCAACCACCACTCGGACGCGGTCGTTGTTTTCGGCGCGACACAAACAACAACAAAATTTCTGCGGTTCTTGTCGCGTCGCGACCGTGCGCACTGTATAAAAAGTCTCACACACACACACACACACACACACACACACTTAAAAACAAAAACTCGCCTTCCAAGTGTATTCACGTTGACACGCGATTACAACCCGCCATGTTACTTCTCTTTTTCGGAGCGGGACGCGGGGTGAGTGTTTCTCGAAATCATCGCTATTTATTTTAATGACGACTCCCGACTTTAAGAGGTTTCTCCTAGAAATTCTCTCCACCAGAGAGAAATGGAAAACCATTGTTTCTCGCGCGCAACTTTTCCTTAATATCCAAAGTTGAAGGAGAGCTGCATCGTAATTTTAGTTGTTTTACACTAACCCAAAGTATGTCTGAAGTTGTAAATAATAGAATAAGATTTTGTTACTCATTGTTGAAGCTCGAACTTTCGCGCTAATATTTCATCGAGTATGGCGAAACATATATTTTCGCTTTGTTTGCAAAATTAATCGATACCGCACTTGGAAAATACATGCACACGGTGCTGTGTGCACATAAAGTGTGTCAGATTTTGTGTTTGTGAGAACATCCACTTCGCCATCTCAAGTCATTTTGTATATTAGTAGTGTTTTCAATTGTGCCACTTCGAGTTGCGCTTTCGAGAGTAAAGTCTCTCGATTGAACATTCCTCTTTTACGTGCTCTTGTCAATGAAATATGCACACGCAAGTGGTTTTCGAGATACACACCCCTGTGTAACCTTGATCACACATTTACACATACACGTACATATGTAATCTTACGCCGTATAAACATGCGCGAGGTAAATCTATTCGTATGACCATAAAAATACAACTTAAAGTATATTATCTTTAAAAAAAACAAAACGAGGGAACAGACGGCGCAGAGCCGCTATCTTCTCGAGTGCCGCGCCAAACAAAGAAAAAAAAAACGACAGATCAAAGAATTAGTAGAGTGAGAACAAAAAATTAGGTCGGACACACTGGTGCAATCCGAGTTCGACCACGTCACCAGGGCACTCTATAATAAGGTTGTGATAAGGTTGTGAGAAACACGTTCGTAGCCGTGCTACGAGCGACATAAGATTTTTAATTACTAGAGTAGACGACAAAACACACACACATACACACATACATGTATACATACACATTTCTTTACTCGAGTTATACTCTTCGATGCAGCGTTATTTCCTACCTAAGAAAGAAAGAGAGAGAGAAAGCGCGAATAAAAGAAAGGGAAAGAGAAAACAAAGAAAAGAGAAAACCAACACACATATGTACTACTTATAGACAAGTATTGAACATTTTTCTTCGGAACGTTCGCGTCTTGCAAAATGCTACAGGTAGTTTCGAACTCGCACGATGTTGGATTACCTTCCAAAGCTGCCGCGCAAATCTCATTTGCGTAAAACGTACATACACAGTTTGTCCGGAAAGTTCCCGGACTACGTGAATTAAAAATCGAAAATGAAAGATATGGTTTATTAAACAAGTTTACACTTCAAGGT
>NW_018020584.1:4216766-4218339 GCF_002006095.1 Pseudomyrmex gracilis | reverse complement strand
ATACTAAGTAGTTCCAGCGTTGACCGCTCGATAGCGCCGCTTACCCGCGCTAGAAAAAATCAGTCCGGGAACTTTCCGGACAAACTGTGTATACGTAAAGTCTTCGTCTAGAACGCTCGTTTTGCATCATTCTTGTTTAGATGGAATTTTATGCAGTGACTTCTGGAATTATGTAAAATTTACCGTTACAAAAATTCAATCGTGTCATATCTTTGTGAATTCGCGCGTTCAAAATTCGGAATTCAAAGTGCGATTAACACACACAGGACCACGACCGGTACACACACACATATGTCGGTACTTTCTACAAAATGTAACACGTAATATGTTTTTAATACTTCGAGCTTAAAGAAAAATAAAAATTCTTTTGTACTTCTGTTTTTTTTTTTTAAATATATTAATAAGTGCCAAAAATAATAAACTTATCGTAACATTAACATTTTTTTTCTAGCAAAAAGAAAAATAAAATAAAATCAAACTAAATTAAGTTTATATCGAGGTATTCTTTACTTTTGCGTTATTCACATACCTGTGTCTATTGGTTTTCTCTTACAATATTTATCTCGTTCCATAAAAATAGTGTTGGAAATTTTCGAATGCCGATATCTTGGGTAGGAATTTCAAATGCGTAGTTTATGAGAGAGATATTATATTATATACTGTATATTATATCGGTATTACATTATTCACGTACGTATCATTAACGATTCGATTCTCAATGAGTGTGTTTCGCGAATCGTTTTGCAAAGTCGTTTTAAATTCAAATAACACTTCCCTATCTCTGCTGTATACAAAGTCAGGCAATCTGTGTTCTAACTTGATGAGAAAGACGTCGTGAAAAATGTTGTCAGACAGCGGACGTGCTACAAAATAATTCGTGACACACGAGAATCTTATATAATCGAGCCTGGTCGCTCGATATAAAGAATACAACTCTAGATACGTATATAAATAAAAAAAAAAAAAAGATATATATATACACACATCTAGTTAATAAATTGATACTCCATTGGTTGTGATTTACAAGTATATAGCAATACATACTCATTCCTGCGTGTAATAACACATTACTGGTGGAGCCTTTTCTCGGTCAGAGATTTCTTTCATCTCTCATGCTTGCAAAATTCGAGAAAAATAGCGTTTCTGCAAATATTCGAGTTTCGTGTGGCCCGTAAGTAATTCTGTTCACATTAATTTTTGTGAATATATTACTAATGTCTTCATGTATTATTGTGGAAGCAGGCAACGTGGAAGAGTCAGTTGCACATCTCTCTCGAAAGAGGAATGTGCGAATGCTCTTCCACTCTATATATCTTGCGCTCGAAAAGATGCGACACATATACACATATTGCAGAGAAGGAAAATATGATTATATACAGGGCATGTGAAAATAAAAACACGTGCGATTCTGCCCGAGTCGAAATTTTGATGCTACTTTCAAACTTTTGAAGATACTTTGAACCTATTTAACTGACCAATATACTTATTTAAACCTACTTTGACACTTATATTCATTTACTCCTCTTTTGAACCTTTAATTCTATAAATTTTACGTTACTCCTATTTTGAACCT
>NW_018020584.1:4154002-4216576 GCF_002006095.1 Pseudomyrmex gracilis | reverse complement strand
TGGCGCCTTTCTTACTTTTTTTTTGAAAAGGTAAGTTTTTTGAGATATCACACATTCTCTATTTTGTAAAACAGGTTTTATAGAGAAAGAAGTTTAAAAATGACACTAACGCAGTTCAAAACCGAAAAACATCTTTGAATGTCAATAACAAAGAATGTTTAATAAAACTTGAATTGGAATTACTATATCATTTTTAGTTACACCGGATTTTTATTCATGTCTTAATAATTACATCTAATTTGCGTATATGAGAGTTTTTCAGAGATATATTCACAAAAACTCGAATAAAATGTGGTACGCGAAATTTACAATATCATAAGGTAGATTATTATTATCTAAATTTGTATTTTAGCGCGTTTTACAGGCGAAGCGGCATTAAAAATATAAAATATTTCTTTATCAACACGTACTTTTTGTTCCTGTGTCGCGAGTTGAATATAGTGAAAAAACTTTCACAGTTTATGTGTTTGCATAAATCTCTCTATTTTTGTTGGACATTTGATTCCTAGATTTACTGCCACGTTTCTACAGATATTTTAGAGAGCGAGAGAAAGCGCGAGATAAATATAATATTGTATTTTATTTGTTACGTATGAGATCTGTTGTTTTACACAGTAAAAAAATAAAATGTCAATTTTTATATTTTTTTACATGTCTTAAAAAGTCACTCTAAAGTTTAAGTAAAAATAACTCATTTGTGTGTTACTTGTTGACAAACTAGAAATGTTAATTAACACTGCACTTAACATGTATGTTTGTTATTTTGACTTTAAGTATAATATAAAAATAACATTGACATAAACATGTAAAATATTGAAAATCTACGTGAAAGAGTTAAAATAACTTGTAACAATTGTTGATATAACAATTTTGTTCATATTGTTGTGAATAAACAAATTAATTTATTTTAATATATAAGTCTTCTTAGTTAGCTAACATTATTGCATATAAAATGTTAATATTTTATCATAAAAATATATAACTTGTAACATATCGAAAATAATCTTAACAAATATTATAACATTAACAAGTGTTAAAATTTTAACGCAAAAACAGTTGAATTTAACTTTTATCTATAGTTATTTCTGTAGTTATGTTTAAAATGAATAGCTTTATCAATAACGAAGAGAGATTGATATATCCACATGCTGGACTGTGTTCTTACTGCCAGATAGACGAGCCTCGCAGAAGTGGAATCTTTCCAAGACTACGAACATTTTACATACAAACTGAATATTCACTGGATCTATCTTCTTATATCTGAGTTAATAAAACTTAACTTCGAGAGAAAATTGGCAGCGCTTAGTAGTCGTTTAGTAAGGTAGGCGTTGCGTTTATTACTGCGCATTTTTTTGTAATTACTTATGTACTGCTACTTATGTACTGCTATAAAGTGTAAATTACTACATCTTGTTCTGAGTTATATCAACAGTAAAATAATTCAAGAGAGCACTTAGTTTTTATGTTATATATTAACAAATGATATTATTTATTTTTACTTAAATTATGTGTACTGGAGACATTTGATCTTTGTTAGTAAATTTGATCATTTGGTTAAAGTTTAAATGAAGATTTTTTCAACTTTTATTAACGTTAATCCTTTGCGTAGATGATATGGATCCACTTAAAAATTTCAAACTGGTGTCTTTAGTAAAAAAATTACTTTTTTTTTAAACATTTATATTTTTGAAACTACTAGAAGTTTTTTTTTAATCAACGCAGAATCGTTTGAACTTTCGATTAAAAAAAAAAACAAAATTGAAAAATATTGATTTTTTGCAGAGATATTCAATTTTAAAGTCGTGTAGGTCTCACAGACCCAGTCTGTATTACTAGTCGTCATTTTTGAAGTCGCGTGCGAAAGGTTAAATTGACATGTAGAATGTTTTAAGTGACTTCGTGTAAAAAAAAACTCATAATAATATTCTGTTTCTAAATGACATAAAAAGTGTTAGAAGTTGTTAAATCGAACATAAATGTAACACATGAAAATGTTACAAAAATAATAACGTATTATTTGTACGTCAATTTTACATTGAAATAAAAATCAAAACTTGATTACACAAGAAAATCGTAACAAATGAACACAAGATTGTTTACTGTGTATAAAAGAAACAAGAAGCAGCCAGCATTTGCATTTTTGCTTTAGAAAGATCTTCGTGAAAAAAGGAATACCTACGAAGAAATCTCCGAGAGATGAGGTCTCTGTCAGACGTTTTATTACAAAAAGCGCAAATTGGACGAGTGTTTATGTGAGTCTGCCGCTTGAGTGTATGTAAAATCAATTAAATGAATAAGTCGGACATTGATGTACGGTGTATACACAGCAAGTGACCAGTGTGTGCGAGTGACGAGTGTGTCGAATCGATGTGAACGATTATGATATCTATATCGCGATGAGAGAACGTTGTAGATACGACAAAGAACAACGTTCCATTTCGGACGGCGACGATGATATGACGGACGCACGAAATACTGAAATTTCTTTGAGTAAAAAAACCTCCTCTAGGGAATAACGTGCGTCACTCGCGAACATATACATATATATAACATACATTAGTCGATTTTACGATTAACTACGATTTTCTCGCGGGATAATCTCAACTTCCGGCCACACATTGATGTTAATACACACGCGATTGTGTAACATACAATAATTTTTTTAAATCACAATCCTTATTGAGTACTTTACTATATTGAGAGATATGTTGGTACAGGCATGCGTAATGCTTGACGTATAGTGTATAGATAAACTTCGTCGTTAATTTTAAAAAGAGACATTTACGTGTGAGATAAATGTACGAATAATAATACCGAAGTAAACAATGTTGTGTAATGACTTATTGAAAATAAACAATGTTGTATGGTGTTACGAAGTTTACGTAATATGTTCATTATGGATTTCACGAGAATTTTGTGCGCCTGTTGTGTGCGATCGAATATATATATATATATATATATATATATATATATATATATATATATATATATATATATACAATATATATATATAGAAAAAGAGAAAAATAAAAACAAACTATATATACATATGAGAGTATATATAATATAAACATGGTGTAATTTTATGTGTGTAATTTTTATTTATTATTTGTATGAATTTTTATCTCATATCTTTATTTATTGTGCGACCTACTCTTCGTTGGACGTAGATATATTATATAATTTTTCAAAATCGATTTCGAGAGAAAAACTATACGATTATATTTAGAGCCGTGGTATTATTAGACATATTAGATATTTATATTACTGAAAAAATATAAAAGAGAGAGAGAGAGAGAGAGAGAGAGAGAAAAAAAAAGAAAGAAAAATTTTGCTAATTTATTGTTCTGTTGTAACAACAAAGAAAAGACGGAAAAATTACGATCAGAAACACAATTCCCGAAAAAGTAATAACGTAATAACTACTCAAATATATTTGGTGCATTATTTTTGAAACGCTACATTGCAAATCTGTTCGATACTAAATAGTTCGATTCAATTGTCTCTGTTTCTTTTTATCAAACTGCTCTTACGGCAAACTTTATACATAACGAGAAGTACGTTTTACATGATGCACTGCACGCGACGTTAGCAAATCGTCTGCGCCATGTCTCGCAATTGCATTGTTACAAGCACCAAGTGTTTCATGCATTGTACGTGTCGCATAGCAATTCTCTACTGGTGTATAACCTACATACTGGAATAACAGTAGGTACCAACAAAACCCGTTATAGACGCTTTTTGTTGGGAGAGCTGTTGGATTTGGAAAATTTAATTTACATGCATGCTGTGAAACGCATAAAAAAATGAAGTTAACACAAAATCCCAGAGAGAGCTCTGAGCTCTCGGGTTGTTTGGCAACACAAAAACGCTGAAAAAACATTTTTTTTTTTTCAGGATCTGGTGCATTTCGTATATTTTCAGAATTATGCAAAAATCATTAGTTCCGTTATAATACCCACATCAATAGAATTCGACTAGTTTCGTTCAAAAAATAAATCATTGTCAAAAAAGACTTTTGGAAAGTTGCAACAAAGAAACTTTTTTGATGGAAATAATGAAAGCGACTGTATTGATAGACAGATACAATTGCACGTCATTCATTCTAAAACTTTCATTGCGAAGTTCATTAAAAAAAAGATGCAAGAATAAATGAGTAGATATATGTGATGATTTATGTATACGCGTGAACCACGCACCATTACTCCACATGCAATACACATAAAATTTGCGACGCGCGTAGCAAACCCTCTTTACAATGTCGTATTCTTGAGAGCAGTACTTTAAGGTTTGTGATAAAATGTCACACGGATGCGAAAACACACGTGCGCGGTTCGTATAATTTGACAATCTAACTTGTTTCATGGGAGAATGCGCGCGGATATATACTTTCATATGTGCATGAATATGTAAAGAGACGTGTATATACGTCGTCTCCTTATCGTCGGAAATAAATTTTGCCGGGTCTCAAAGTCGCCACCGGCCACGCCGGCTTGCAATGTGTAAGCATCCGCGAAGAATTTTGCAATTAAATAAGGCATACTCTTCGACGGGGGCGGTGGTGAAACGATGCACGAGTGCGCACGAGGAATTAATGTCCTTGTGAAAACGTTCATTTCCACGTTCTCGTCGTTGGCGGACACGCGAGCCCCGGCAGCGCATGCAAATCGATGCTAACCTGGGCATTTTCTGTTAGGCTCTCTCTCTCTCTCTCTCTCTCTCTCTCTCTCTTTCTCTCTCTCTGTTTCCTTGCGCAATCTCGCGCAGCGTGCATTTCCGCATCGAAGCGATACCGTGACACGGAAAAGGGAACGTAATCCTAATCCTCGCATGAACGCGCGTCATTCTTGCGAAAAGGCGTCATGTGGGTGTAAGTTTCTCTTTACGTGTAACAACTGTCAATATTATAACTAAAATTCTACAAGTGTATTTTATATCACTTCGCGTGCATTATTTCGCATTATTTAAACCGAATCTTCGCAAGCAAATTTCTTTTCGTCGCCTTCTGGCATCGTCACCTCCGACAATTTTATTACGGATAAATAACGCTTTCTTATCGATCGCATAATTGCTCCGGCAATTTTCCTTAATGGATTTCCACTTTCTCGTAACGCGGAAGTACGACATACCTACTCTCGGGACGAGAGATGGAAATTATCGCGATTGCTTTTTAAATATGAAATATGTAAAATGATAGAGGTTTTATGAATTTCGTCTCGTGTTTATACATTTCTTCGCGCGCGCTTTTTTTTTTTTTTTGTAACTGCAGTGAACGTTCGATCTTAAAGTAAGATAGAGCGAGAAGGTTAATGCATAGAAGCAAATTCGAACTTGCAAATATCTTAATAATCGAAACGTCAATATATTGGTGCTTGCATAAGCAAGCGTAAAGAGACTATCGCGCTGCATACGCCAGTCCGGCCGTCAACGAGCGAACACGAGTGTTTTTTTATGTTTTCCCGCACTAAAAGTAAAATTATTAGATGTCTTTTTTTAAATCAACGCGGTAATTATAGTAATTAATAAAAATCAAAAAAATCTTGTTAACACAAGTCATTAGTGTATTTTTCTATTAATATTAATATTAATTTTCTATTAATGTTAATATTAATTGCTATCAAGAGGCACGACAATGCTTCGTGCCAAGTTTATCCGCAATGAAGTCGCGCGCGAATGGTACGAGCATTCCGTGTCTCTATTGCGCGAAACTGACATTTGGGAAAACACGAAATATTCATATTTCAGTAATGACTGATTGTGAACCCGGTCGATTTCTTTTTAGACTCAATCGATTCGAGTTGCAAAGATCTTCATATCAGGCGAATATGTCTTATTATAATTGCTTCAAGTTAGACTTTTATTACATACTTTTTTCACGAAGTTGATGCTTTATGTGTGCTTAAATGTTTTTTGAGCAAACATCGAGCGACTTAACGGTCAATCTAATTGACTGATATCAGATTTTATTTTTCACTGACAATGAGTGCAAAGTTTATCTTTATGTTTCGGGTTATTATCCTCCAGTTTTGATTTTTTCCCCAATATTCTACAGATAATAAACCTTTTTCAACATTTTTTTGGCATTTAAATTGTTTCTAAACAAGTGTAACGTACCATGCAAATGATGGTTAGAGAAAGAAGTCCCAAACATGCGCTTTTACTATGTGTTTAACAGTTCACTGTAGAAACTTATTGTTGGGAATAGACATGCAGGCTCGTGATGAAACTACGTGTTCAAAAGGAAAGCTTTGTCAGTAAAAATTGCTTTGTGTGCTCCAATCACAATCGATAGTTTCATGTGCCCAAGTGAATCGTTTTTTTCATTTGTTTTTTCGACAGGTTTCTTCATTGTGCTCTGCCATTTCACATTATGAGCAAGACGGCTTTGAATAGTTTCATACAAAATATCTGAGCCTTTTTCTTTCAATTTCGTTTGTTCTCGATAATATATTAGTTGAGAATGTTTCAAAAACGAATCTAAAATCTATTCTTTTATTGTCTCTTTTTATTGTTGTTCACGCCACGTTCGGATAAATTATAGCCTATTTTTCATCTTTTCATGCCGCATGAATCAACTTATTTACAAATGATTTTCCTATATACTTAACAGCAGCTATTTGTAATATTTTTGACCTCTTTGGATGCTTACAGAAGAACACATTGAAATATGATGCGTACAATGCACCCATATATATATATGACAAAATATATTGTTACCTGCCAAAAGTTCCACAACGAAAACTTTCTCCATAATGTATTGTAAAGAAGAATACCTTTTATTGGTTTCTACAAAAATTTTAGGTCTATCTTTTACGCATTGAAAGTTGTGCCGATCAGGCTCTTGTTTGATAGAATGTATAATTTATGTTTAATTTTTATTAGAAAACGTTGAGGTTTTAATTTTATTATATTGTTGTTGAGTAAAGCATTTTTTCATATAAGTATCACGCGAATTATTATAAATAAAAGATAAGAACTTTAATAAAAATTTGAATACACCTAAACTTCTATTAGCTGTTAAAGCTGTTAAAATAATATATAATTGTTAAATAATAAAAATCTTATTAAATAATATTAAATAACATTAAATAATATTAAATAATCTTATGAGACAATTATTTTCATCTCACCTTACCTCTCAGAGTAGTCTAACATGTCCCACAGATGGAATACATTGATTTTTTTATTCAACATACATCACTTTGACTTTTTTTTTTATTCAACATACATTTTTATCTATGTACGTAATATTTTAAGTATCTATGAGTGCTTACTTCTTGAGTTCGGTAAATATATTATCTTTTAAAACAATTCTCATTAATTAATCATAATTGTGTGAAGATTTATAATAGTGTGAGTAAAAAAGTTGTCCAATTAACCTCGCTCTTATATACGCACAATGAGTCTACTCCACGTTTCCGGAAAAAAACTTTTTGAAATTCAATTGTCACGAAGTGATTCGCGCGATTGAATACGCAATAATAGTCCTTTATTATTTTTTTTGCCGGAGAAAGCGTGATAATTAGTGAACGGATAAAGCGCTGCAAAAGTTGATATTATAACAGTACGCTATTAAGAGATAATAAATTACGATGCGTTCGGAGTCGTAAATCAATCGAGTTTGATCTATTGAATACTTAATATATCTGTGACATGTTCCTTTTCATCGCGTGAAGTGAAAAATTTTCATCCAAAGCGCTTGCCATTGTTACCTTTGGCACGAAAAGTTTTTCGATGATAAAACATGCCCGGCTTTTCATTTACATGGTTAGAGTGAGTTATAGCTTCTCATACGTCATTTTGCACGCACAATACGTTCTCGTTTTCCATTCGCTACACCTATCCTCATTCCGATAATTTCGAACGATCGATGCGACGTATACTTGCACGTCTGTGATTACGTGTGTATGTTTGATAGATATTAATATGCCCACGTAATAGTATGTTCTAAAATAAATATCTCATTACAATGTTTTAAAGGAAAAAAATTCTAGAAAAAAATTGCAGTTTTCAAAGGTATTTCGCCAAGTCATTGGACTCGAAAAAAAAAACGGAACTTCTTGTTAAATTTGAAGTAAAATAAGATCGACAGGTTCTCCGGCAGTAATTAAGAGTTCGCAATTTTCCTGGTTTCATTAAAATACAAAATAAACTAATTTCACTATGTAAATTCGAAGAAGATCGTAATTGTGTAACTAAGTTAAATTCAATTTATCTCGTGGAAATTGATTAAATTATAAGTAGGAAAGAACGTTATATCCGCGTGTAATGCATATTGTAATATATTCACATTACAAGTCATGTTTTTATATATATACATATATACATATATATATATATATATATATATATATATATATTTTAAATAAAAGATGCACTTGAGGATACTTGTGCTGAATAAAAATTAAATTGATGCGAGATAAGCGTGGCCGAGATAAATAACAAGTACGAGAGAGAAAGAGAAAGAGAGAGAAAGAATGAAAGAATAAAATCGTCTTATTAATTCGCACAACATACAATTGCTTTTAAAAAGAATTTACATTAGCAATTTAATACCGGATCGTTATTCTTCTGGTAATCTAAAGACAGTTTGCCAAATTGGCGAGGATTGACTGTAAGAGTGTTTTGTTTATCGTTAATTAATAATACTCTTCAATCAATTAACTGATTCGATAGCAAAAGAATAAGGATTTAATTTTCTTTCGTGTAAAAAATGTTTTGCGCACACTTATATAGCGTTATACAAAGTATATTTCACGTGAGATAAATTAATGCAATTAAAAACACGATATATCGCTTTCATGCAGCCTTTAACTTCTGCTAAATCTGATTTTCAACTTTCATGCCTTTATAACGATTCACGTACTGCAAGCAAAAGTTCTCAATCTTACGATCTAGAACTAGATTTTCTCATATTTTTATTGGTCGTATTTCTAGCATACTATTTGAACGACAACACACACCTTTTTTGCCTTTAACACGGCACTCGACGTCAGCGCTTTTAAACTCGAAAGAAGATAACAAAAAAAATAAAAATAAAATTTCTATTTGCGCTTGTGCAACATTAAACGTTTGAAATTATTAAATGGTTAAAAAACGTAAATGTAGTTAATATACTTTGATACGAATTTCAACGTTTTTTGTTACATCACATATCAATTTTTGAGAAATAATTTCAAGCTAAAATATATTTTCGCCAATAAATCCCATATTTGCTCAAAATATGCAAAGATTATCGGAAAAGATGGAGATAGAGAGAAAGAGAGAGAGAGAGAGACAGAGAGAGAGAGAAGCGCGTAAATTAAAAACATTACTACACTAATCTGCGTGGAACATCGGAATAACTAGGGATGTGTAATATTCTGAGCAAAATTGTATGTTGCACGAGAAATGCACACGTGCGGTCTAATTTGCACTGGAAATATGTGGATACGTAGCACTTCAGTGAGCCATGCGTGTCTATAATGTCAAAGATATTGCTAGAGAATATTTCGTAAAAAAAAAAAAAAAAAGAAGAAAGAATGAAAAGAAAGCGCATTGTGCTCTAGGCAACTACAGAAAGCACAAACGAAGCTCATTGGGACCATTTTCCTAAGAGATATTCATAATGTCATCTTCGTGAAAGTGAAACCTCTTGCCGCAAGGGAGACTACGAGTTTCGAATTCTCGCAACTTGTATCGTCTTTGTGAGTATTTCCTAGGTACTGGAAATATTCTTGTTAGACAAACCTTCCGGGCGCCCACACAATACACACACACAAGTATGTTTGGAACAAACTTTTGCTTTCTACTAACGTCGTATTTTGTATAACAAACGAGCGTGCGAAATATTTTCAAACAATTGAGAATAAATATACTGCATTCATTTTCGTTCTATAGAATTGATCCGTTTTCGTGTAACGTATAATTCCGCTATAAATTTGTATTTACAATACGGAAAAACCGAGCGGGCGCGTTAATACGATTCGTTTGATAATTTATTAAAGGCGCGTTTACAAATAAGTTTTTTGTTGTTACTAATACAAATTTTATCGGCAAATAAACGATGTTTATCTTATCCACGAATTATTTGAAACTCGTATCGTCGCGGAAAATCGGAACGAAATCTCGCTATAGATCTACAAAAATATCTTCTGGTTAAAAAAACCACAAAAGATAAAAATATCGGAATACATTCAATTTGTCAAATTTATTCAATAGAGCTTAGGGTGTTATTATTTGAAACAAAACTTTTTATCTACTTATATATTTTGCTAATTATTAAGTTTGGAGATAATGTGCATCTCTCGGTAACAAAATAAGCCACTTTGCAAAATTATTAATACATATTGCTGATTAGCATAAGTTTGCGAGCGCGCGGGAATTATCGTAAATATACAGTTATGGACAGGCCTTACGTTAAAGTTGCTATTGCTGTTGCAGAAATCCGACGTGCTAGTGTTTCCACCACAATAAGAGACTTGAAAGCAGGCAAGATGAATGTTACCACGAGGCCGAGGTATCACGTAGTAACGATCGTTTATCCGCCATTCGTCATGTACAACAGCAGCAGCCGTATTTTTTACGGCTACTGCATCGATCTTCTGAACGCGATGGCACGAATCTCGGAATTTGATTATAGCATAAGAGAATCTAGCGGCGATAAGGACGCCGGCCATGTGACCGAGGCAAACAAATGGACCGGTATGATGAGAGACTTGACGAACTATACGGCGGACTTCGCCGTAGCTCCGTTGTGGATGACGTATTCTCGGCGACAGGTGTGACACTCGTGTCAATCTATACGTAAAATGTCGAACGGAGAAATTCGAGAGACATTTATTAACGATGATTTACGAGAAAAGTCCCATTCACAAAGAGAACTGGATTTTAACGAACATTCATTTGTCACAATTTCGCGTCGCTCTGATTAACGTGGTGATGTTGTTTGTTTATTGTTTATTTCGTTTGTAGTTTTATAATCTTCGGTTGGCACGGCTGTTATCATGTTAATCAGCGACTCGAAAATCGATAGAAATAAATTTTCATAAAAATCCAGCGCTTGCGATTGAAGAGCACTTTTTTCGTTCGCGTCTGTATTTTTATCAGACATTATTAATTATTTTTCACAAGCGTTCTTTTTTCTCGCGACAGGCAATAGACTACACTATTCCGTTCTACAAGAACAACGGCATCGCGATCATGATGCAAAAGCCCAAAGATACCATCGCGTTTTGGTTTTTTCTCACGATTCTCGATTACGAGGTCTGGCTGAACTTCGCGGTTGCGTTTCTCGTCACATCGATCCTGATGTACGTATTCGGGCGTTATTCGCCCCTCAGACGCAAAAACGCGGCCGAGAACCACAAGCCGGATTCGCGTTTTACGAGTCTGAGAGATTGTTTTTGGTTCTGTCTGACATCGATCACTCCGCACAACTGCGGTCCGTTACCCGAGAATCCGTCCGGTAAATTAGTGGCCGCCGTCTGGTGGTTGTTTGTGTTTGTCATTGCGGCAGTGTACAATGCGAATCTTGGCGCAAATCTGACGCTGTATCAGTTGGAACGGCGTATCGAGACGATCGACGATCTCAGGAGACAGTATCAGGTCGAATACTCGACCGTCGTCAACTCGCCCACCTACAAATACTTCGAGAGTTTGAAGACCAACGAAGAATTTTTGTCCGAGTAAGCGAGCGAGACGCGATTGATTGCGCGCAATGCAACAAGAATTTTGAGTGCAACAATAGTTATGTAATATTTACGCGTAACAAATAGTCAATCAAGATGTGAAATCGCACTTGATTCATATTTATATATATATATATATATAAAAAAAAAAAGATATACAATTATAAAGGCGCGACTCGTTACATACGGCATTTTGTACGTTTAGCGATGTAATAATTAATAATTAGTAATTGGAATATATATATATATGTATTCTGATGAAAATAATGGTAATTATTTTATATCGAAACAATGCAAAATTCGTACGGTTGATTAAGTCACTCCCGGTGCTCGAATTAATTTAAAATAAAACAAGATATATGCATGGCTCATTTCGTTTTAATATATTATTCGGTATTCATTAATATATTTGTTTTTACGAACACTGTTTAAAAGCGAACGTGTTGATTCTGTATAAATTCAAAGAGAGAAGAATGATACAATCAATGAGATCTCTCGTTGAAAATCAACTCAAATTAAGTCAGAAGCGAGCACCGATATTTGGAATTCAATATGTAAGCTTCGCTTAATATTGATATATTAAATGTAAGTCTTTTTGGTCGTTAAAAGCAATTACAGTTAGCCGACAGTAGTTTGCATCTTCCGCACGCGCGAGCGAGCGCGATTAAAACTTTGCCTATAACAAAGTCATCAGCGTTTAATAGCTGAATAGATCGTCTTACAAGATCTTTTAATCGTTCTTATTTTACAAAAAGCATTCTGACTCTCTTAACTCGCGCGCAACAAGGCGATCTCAGATGTAAAAAACAGAAATTATCAGTAATCATTAGTTTAACAGCTAAATAATCGTGACAATAAACGTTCGCAGTCTGTGGAAGCAAATGAGTCTGAACAAAAGCTTATCGGAGTACGAAAAGACGAAGCTAGCTGTCTGGGAGTATCCGGTCGAGGAGAAGTACACGAAGATTTACAACGCGATGAAGAATACAGGCTTTTTCGCCGATCTGCAGGAGGCCGTAAACAGCGTGCGAGAAATAAATCGCACTCGGCAATTCGCTTATGTGGGCGAAGCGATGCGGATTCGATATCTCGTAATGACGAATTGCGATTTGAGGCAAGTGGGCGAGGAATTCGGCAAGATGCCCTTTGCGTTCGCCGTTAAAAAAGGATCGCCGTTAAAGAGCATGCTCGACGATGCGTACGTCACATTTTCAAGCTTAAGTATAATTATATCCTGATTAGAACATCATCATATATGTACCGTAAACTGAGGTGACTTTATGTCGCGTGGGCAGGGCAGTGCAAATGAGAGGGACGTAACGACGGAACGTGTACTGGAATACGCGCTGATTGGAAGGGCTCTCGATCGATCGCGAAATTTATTTCTCGCTAATTTATTTCTTTAACACATAGAACAAAGCTGTATGTAGGTTTGTTTTTAGTCTCAGAGAAATAACAGTAAAATGTACGCTGTGGACAAACCCGTGAGGGCAATGAGAGCAAACGAGATTTTCAAACAACTCTTGTCACACATCAGAGTTTCCTTCCTTCTCCCAAGTAGCTTTGCACGCGGATGACTTCGTGCCACCTTTGCGAATTAACGTCCGGTAATGTTAGCCACTCATTAGTTACATTATGCTGCTCCTAGTGCTTTCTCGTGACGGAGGAACAATATATGTATAGAATAACATTGCCGTACTGGTAATTCCACGAAAAACATAATGTGACGCAAAGTCACCTCCTATTTACGGAGGTAATGTAAGGTCTTATTAAAATTTCAAAAGTCTAATGTTGAATATAAAAAACTTAAAATATAAAGTGTGTGATACTCTAAGGAACAAAATATAAATTGTGTNAAGACCAAAACGAAATTGATCGGTTCAGTCGTTACTTAGATATTGCCTTGAGAAAATCTTCCCACTTCTATTTTGCATGAATCTCGCGTATAATAGGCACGGTGTGCTCGCGCAGTTCGAGCGCAACTTCGTTGCGCGTGAAACTTGGCGCGAGGCACTACCGTGCCTCTTGATATTCAATTAACATTTTCCATATTGCACCTGTGCAGAATTACGCGAGCTACGATTCGAGGAATGTCGTCGAAATTGGAAGAGAGGTGGTGGGACAAAAATCCAGCCAGAGCTCGGTGTGATACTAACAACAAAATTGAATGGGGATTTACGCTTGATGATATGGCGGCGATATATCTACTCATTTTCATTGGAATATTTTCCGCGTGCGTTGTATTAGCTCTGCAATATTTCTGGCATATTGGGGTTTGGTGTTTTAACCGCTAATAGATCATCAATACTCGCACGTCATTTTTTGAATTTTTGAAAGTATATTTTATCTTTTATGCTGCGGAATGCTATTTCACTCAAACAGTCTTTCGTGACAGGCAAAACACATCTATGTTGTGTTTGTGACACAACGCGATCAGACCTCAGTGATCGGGTAACTGATCTATTCGACGTGACTTGAACCGTTTGAGAGAAAAATTCGAGTTTTCACTCGAATTAATTTTTAGAAGCCCGTTACAGTTTGTCGTTTAATCGATAAACTCGTTTGAAAGGGATCGGACTGGAAAAAATCCTAAAAAAAAAGAGGGTTCGGGATTTTCGCAGCCTATGCGTGTATATTCTTTTGCACTAAGGCCGCAAGATCGGTCTTGTTGATATGTTGCTCGAAGAAATCGCAATGAAAAACTGATAATTAAAAAAAAAGTAAAGAAAAAATAAATAAATATATAAATACATAGTTGAGAAAATAGAACAAAATATAAAGACAAAAAATTTGCACGCGTCTCATCAGAGAATAGGAGATACAACTTCAATACACACATATTTCGCGATGCGCGTTTTGTTCTTTTATACGAATTATGACATGAAAAATGTTGCACTTCTTATCTGCGATCTCCGATTTTAAATAAGGAAAATAATAATAATCGCATTATAATAACGTGGCGCATTTGCACGCGATAACTGCCTTACACGTATTTGATGCCTTGAACGTGTGGCAGATGGAGCCAGATATTATTGCAAGGTTCTGAATTGATTGTGCTTAAATTACACGTTTCGAGATTCTTAATCCCATTCCTCGTTAAAAACCGCATATATATGTCAAGGACTGAATTTACCTTCTATCGCGTAATTATGAATTACTGTGTGGACCGCGGGATATAGTAGTTTTCGAGTATTTTTTGCAGAGCCGGGGGTCAATTTGCATATATAAGAAACGCTACTGATAAATCGCTTCGAATGATGTAAGCTCGCGTGTTTAAGAGAATAAAAACCGATGCTACAATATTCTCTTTTTTGTAATCTACGCGTATATGTTCTTTTTCTCTGGAAAACACATGTCGCGCAGAGTTTGCATCAGTAACATTTAATTAATTTTGACTGTATACAAACTACAGATATCGCATGTAAAAATAAAAAAAAAAGTGTTGTGTCGGAAAGTCACTTGTTCCGTGACAAAGTAATCCTGGTTTTATCCCGATATACACATAAACTGAATATTTGAGCGAAATGCACTCCAACGGATTATAAATCACTGTCACGAGAAAGAGAGAGAAAGAAAGAAATAAAAAGAGAAAAGATTCATCTCGATGGCAGTTATATTAGCAGAAATGGAGTACGGTGTCGCGTAACACCTAGTTCCATCTCTCGATTCAGTCCTAAGCAAATAAAAATTGTTATCCTTGTTTCTCCGCGACAATGTTTTTTCTTTATTCTCTCTCTTCGGGATTTCTTTGCCAGGGATATATTTATATATATACACACGTCCAACAAAAACTATCAATTAAGGACATGTCAAAACAACAATTACAATTTGTTCAACTCGAATTAGACGTGACTAATCGTCGAGTAAACTAAATGTCTTCGTAAATCTATAGAACAAGCATAAATAATTGTTTTTATTATACTCGTTGTGTTGTGTAAACTCGAAAGAGAAAATGTTTACGTAAATTCAAAAAACAATTTATTCAACATTTTATCACAATTTTATTTTTTTCCGTTGTGATGTAAAAAAATATATATAGAAACGTTCTAACACACACACGGCACACGAGGCAAATGTTAACCAAAATACACTTAGCGTTGAATAAAGTCTCTTTCGCGAACCGATTTCAGAAAAAATACCAAACAAATGAAATGGAAGTGATCGATCGCGCGTCGAGCTGGCAACTAGTGCGTAAATGCAAATCTCCCCATTCATGCCTTTTTCCGTACTCAAGCGGTCACTTTTTCGGCATGTGCAAATCGTTTACATCGTCAAGTTGACACGAGCGAATTCAATTTCTCGATCCGATTCAACCTGCTAATCCCCGGTCGTTGCCGCAACCACCCACGCGAAATGTATATATTTATACAAATGTATATACGCGCGAAATGAGCGCATCGCATTCAAAATACAGAAATTTACCAAATACATATACATGTCGTATAAATGTCACAATAATTCTAATTCGCTAAGTTACATTATAGTATAATCTGATCAAACGTAATTATTTATACATGCGGCGATTTCCTTGCGTGAGATGAAAACCGGGTGATATATAAGAGTTGCACGAATCGTACGTATACTATATATAGATCAAAATTGATTTACAATTATTATCGCTGCGGCTTGTCAGCGACGCCATAAAATTTTCGTTAAAAAGAGATGATGACACGGGGTGTGTAGTGGGCACACACATGCCGAGACGATTGATTAGGGTCATCCCCGCGGCAACCGATGGGCAAACAGAAATAAAACCGGAGGACACCTCGAGGAGCGGGTCGAGCTGTCCGTCCTGTCAGTAGACAGCTGACCGTGGTTTCCACGCGCAATGTCGGCTTTGGGTTTTGTTTGGGCGTGTGTGACGAATTCGAAAGAACAAAATCGTCTCGGATAGAAGCGCTCCGACGATGTCGTAACTGGACCGCGAAGGCCGTGCTTCCAACCCGGCGTCCTACTTCTATACCCGATGACGCTCGCTTCGAGAGAGAGCGCGAACTAACGATATTAAGCTCAATATAAACAAAGTTACACAGTAAAAAAAAAAATGTTAATTTTAACATTTTTTGCATGTCCCAGGAAGTCCACTCTAAATTTTAAGTTAAAACAACTTATTCGTTGTGAGTCACTTATTGACAAACTAGTAAAGTTAAATAATTGACACAATACTTTACATTTATATTTGTTATTTTGACTGTAAGCGTGATGTAAAAATAACATATAAAATAATTAAAACTGCACAAAACAATNATTTGTGAAGTTAACATAAATTTGACACGTGAAAAGATTAAAAAAATAATAACATATCAGTATTATGTTAATTTTACATTGAAGTAATAATCAAAACGTCGTAACACAAGAAAAGTTCTACATTTTGACGCACAATTTTTTACTGTGTACAGTTAATCGCGCCAGGAGTATTGCACCGAGTTTCCTTAAAGCGACCAACTTTCGCGCTGAGCAACCCGAACCTCTCCCCGATGTACATTTTAGCATCTTCGCTCGGCGTACGCTAATAAGTGACCCGTAGCTTTCGGAATTTCAACTCGTATATCTTCGTATTGTCTTTTTCTCGACCTCGTAGAAAGATTATTTCTTCTGAATCGAGTTGATTGCTTTCTCCTCGGGGAACATCAATTTTGAGCTTATTCGAGAGACTTTCGGTTGCGAGTTAGGATAACGATCATGCTATTTGGCAATCGTGTCGCCAAGGTTTGTACGTTGTACGTTGTATCAACGATCTTAATGACCCATGCGGCAGAGACCACATCAACCACGAGCGATAAACAGAAGCCAACGCAATCGAGACCGGTGAATCTCTGTAGGTGTTTTCTTCCTAGGTATATGATGTGAAATCAGCAGAGTTAATTGTGTATTTTATACGATCGATGCACTATATACGATGCGCATCGTCGCCAGGTGCTACCACATTTGTCGTTACGTAAACGCAAAAAAAAAAAAGGCCCGCACACGCTCTCTCTTCTTGAACGCGGAAAGCAAAGGCAGACTTTTTTTTCAGGCCGTTTCAATGAACTTTTTAGCGATCCGATGCGCGGATTAACACCTTTGTCTCGTCGCGAGATCGTAGATTTTTATTAGCGGTTATTTAAAGTTATTTAAAGGTAGTAGAGCAAAAAGTGTTATCGTCTTAAGATTAATTATCTGACTCGGTTTTTATCTTTCTTTCTTTTTACATGCCACGTCGGCGCGATGCTTTTTCTTCAATTAGTTATTATTAATGATCTGAACAACGAGATGGCCAACGTGAGCGTGACCGCCGCCCTGAAGACCTTGAGGGAGAAGTATCCGGATTACTTGGGCAATGTGTGGTCCGTGCAGATCAACGAAACTGATTCCAGCGACAGTCTCGAGAAAATATGCAACACCTGGACCTCAGCTATCGGACGAGGCGGCGCATCCGTTCCGGATCTCGTCTTGGATGTGACAACGTTCGGTCTTGGATCCGAGGTCTCGGGTTCGTTCACCGCGGCTGTGGGAATCCCGACCTTGTCCGCCCAGTTCGGTCAAGAGGGTGACATTCGGTACTGGAGAGATCTGAATCTCGATCAAATGAATTATCTGATCCAAGTATGTCGTTCAAAAGTTTGCTATGTGTTCATTGTTGTGTAATTATATAATTATTCAGAATTATTCGGAATGTAAACATCTTTCATATATTTTTGCTCGGAATTTCTCTTCACAGATTATGCAACCGAGCGATCTTGTGCCTGAAGCTGTTCGGCAACTGGCGATCCAGATGAACATGACCAACGCCGGCATTTTCTTCGACAGTAACTTCGTCATGAATCACAAGTACAAGAGTCTGTTGTTGAATGTGCCAACCAGACATGTGATAAATCTGCTGCG
Organism: Pseudomyrmex gracilis; assembly: GCF_002006095.1. Classification (NCBI taxonomy): domain Eukaryota; kingdom Metazoa; phylum Arthropoda; class Insecta; order Hymenoptera; family Formicidae; genus Pseudomyrmex; species Pseudomyrmex gracilis. The sequence goes on along the minus strand of NW_018020584.1, from coordinate 4,198,043 downwards.
GAACTCGAGCGAGGAAATACGAGCTCAGCTGATAAGTCTACGAGATCTGGATGTGGTTAATTACTTTATCCTGGGCGACAAGGATTCCATTTGCAAGATAATAGATGCCGGCGAGGAGTTGGCTTTCACCGGAAGGAAGTACGGCTGGTTTCTTCTGACCCTGGAGGACGGATTGTGGCCGGACTGTCCGTGCGAGAACATCTCCGTGTTGTTTCTAAAGCCGCAACCACCGATACCGGGCAATCAAAGCCAACCGGAGCCCGTCGTGAGAACGAGGCTACCGAAACCGCTCATCTCGTCCGCTTTCTATTACGATCTGACTCTGTTGGGCGTGAGCGCGATGAAGTTGGCGCTAGACAACGGCGACTGGCCCCTGGAACCGAATTTTTTCAGTTGCGACAGCTACAACGGCACGAACACACCGACGAGAGGTCTGGATTTTCTAAACAAACTAATGGAAGCCACAAGAAACATGACGCCGACGTACGCCGGTTTCAACTGGGGCACGAAAAACGGGGAGCACTGCGCGGACTTCAAGATGTCCGTGTACTTGGTGAACATCGAGCGACAAAAAATCACGTCGAAAACGGAGAGCGGGGAATGGCAGGCCGGCATCTCCGTGCCTTTGCAGGCAAGTGCAAAGAAACAGAAAATTAGTATCAAAATCTATTATATATTAATCTTTTTATAAAACACTAAGGCCCGATTTCTTCATACCTCCCGATAGCTATCCTCTGCATAAAGATATACAAAAAGATATACTTTATCTTTTAGATAAAGTTATTGCGAACTTATCAGAGGTGAAGAAATTGGGCATAACTGCTATATACATATTTACATGAACTGATTTTGAGTATTTTGAATTTGTTTTTATATTTTTTTATTGAAGAGAATGCTTTTTTAACTCTCTTGCGGCTTTTTCGATTTTTCATTCAATTCTCGAATGACATATCCAAGGATTATTGATCACGCTTGACCGTCGCAACTGACCGAGTGATATTTATGCGATCGATTGCTCATATTTTTTGTCATCCTTTTCTATGAATAGGTTCCGCGAAACACATATTAAATTGAGTTATCGTCGTGTTGAAAATCTCGAATTGCAATTGAAATGTTGTTGGTTCCGATTCATACTTTTATTAGATATTTGTTTTTTTTCGAGATATATATATATATATATATATATATATATGTATTTGGGTGTTGTTTTACATAATAGCGTGAGACAACAGATATTTTCTCGGAAATGAATTCGAACATTAATGATTGTTTTCTAATTGAAGCGAAAAAACATAGACCAACATTTAATTTACGTTATAGTCCTCTTTGTTCTCTTTACTTACTCGTATTCCGATAATTTTCTACGTCAACAGCAAGTCCCCGCAATCGATCTCTACTGGTAAGTACATTTTTATCTATCTCGAAAAAAAGTTCAAGGTGATAAAAATGAATATGGTTAGCGTGCACAAGTTTTATTTACTCGCGCATTACATCGCGCTGTGAAAGCGTCACGAAAGGACCTCTCTCTCTCTCTCTCTTTCTCCTTCCTTCGCTTTTTTCTCTCGCGCCGTCATTTCGTTTCGTTACATCGAGGAGCAGAGAGTGGATCGTTTCGATATCGGTTTTGTAAGAATTATTGACTGATTATTCATCGATGAGAAAACGCGAATTTGTATTTTGATTGAAGATCACCAACGAGATCATCATGAACAGCAGTGCGATAACGAGCTACAGAGTGGTCGCCGTGCAGCACCCGCCCTTCATAATGTACGATAACACCACCGATCAGTGGTACGGTTTCTGCATCGATCTCCTGAACGCGATCTGCGAGACCGTGCCGTTTGAGTACGAGGTGCGCGAGGTAGACGAGTACGGGTCGCTGAACGAAAACGGCAGTTGGAACGGAATGATCAAGGAGCTGATAGACAAACGCGCTGATATCGCCTTGAGCTCGCTCTGGGTCATGGCGGAGCGGGAGAAAGTCATCGACTTCACGGTGCCCTATTACGATCTAGTTGGCCTGACGATCATGATGCAGAAAACGAAGACGTCGACGTCGCTATTCAAGTTTCTCACGGTGCTCGAGAACAATGTCTGGCTTTGCATACTGGCCGCGTATTTCTTCACCAGCTTCCTCATGTGGGTGTTCGACCGCTGGTCACCGTACAGCTACCAGAACAATCGGGAGAAGTACAAGGACGACGACGAGAAGAGGGAGTTCAATCTCCGAGAATGCTTTTGGTTCTGCATGACCTCACTGACTCCTCAGGGTGGCGGCGAAGCGCCGAAGAACTTATCCGGAAGACTCGTGGCTGCCACATGGTGGCTCTTCGGCTTCATCATCATCGCGTCGTACACGGCCAATTTGGCGGCCTTTCTCACGGTGTCTAGATTAGAAATATCCATCGAGACCTTAGAGGATCTGAGCAAACAGTACAAGATACAATACGCGCCTATACTGAACTCGCCGGCATACACGTACTTCCAGAGAATGGCAGACATCGAAGGACGATTCTACGAGTGAGTAAAAAGTATTCTTTTTAATATAATTGAGAAAACTGTTTTTTTTTTTTTTTTTTTTTTTTTTTTAATTGAATGCTTCAGTCAGAAAAATCCGATGGAATGTGTTCGATTGTTGCAGAATTTGGAAGGATATGAGCTTGAACGATAGCTTGTCGGACGTAGAAAGAGCGAAATTGGCCGTTTGGGATTACCCCGTTAGCGACAAATACACGAAGATGTTTCAGGCTATGAAAGAGGCTGGTTTTCCAGCCGACATGGACGAGGCGCTAAAGCGAATTCGACGTCAGGGTCAATATTCGAGTAATGAGTTCGCTTTTATCGGAGACGCCTCGACCATCAAGTATTACACTATGAAGAATTGCGATCTGACTCAAGTCGGGGAAGAATTTTCGAGAAAACCGTACGCTATCGCCGTACAGCAAGGCTCGCCGCTTAAAGATCAATTTAATAACGCGTACGTAGTAGTTGTAAATTGTTCGGAAAATTCAAAAAGCGATTTTTTGCATCAACTTTTTTTTTTTTTAATTGAAAAACGATATAAAAATGAAATGATATCAAAGTACATTTTGTTAAAATGATATTCTTGAATTGGATTTTTTATAGGATCCTCATACTGTTGAACAAAAGAAGACTGGAAAAGCTGAAAGACAAATGGTGGAAGTATAATCCGGAGAAGAAAGACTGCGAATCGGAAAGCAGTCAGAGCGACGGTATCAGCATTCACAACATAGGCGGTGTGTTCCTCGTGATTTTCGTGGGCATTATCTTCGCTTGCTTCACGCTGGCCTTCGAATACTGGTACTATCGGCATCGCGCAAAAGTAAACGAATTGCACAAATCTACATCTGGCAAACCGAAATTTCCCAAATCGATCAAGTCGATCAAGTCGATCAAGTTTAATTTACATCCCGCCCCGACTCGTGCGTTTCAAACGTCGCAATTTGGATCGAGATTCTAGGTTTCACCGGCTTTATATGTATCTGCAGAATATACATGTAGAGAGTACGAGTGCAGCGTTATCGCACAAAAAAATGGAAGTTTGTGTCTGGAATAAATGTTTTTTTTTTCTTCTATATCAGTCTATATTAAAATACTTCGTAAATTTTTGCGATCACAAGAGTGATCGTTGCAAAAATTGACACGATTTTAGAGCGTACTTTTCTGTTCTACGTGTTTCTTTAAGGTCTAAGTTGATCCGTGACAAAATAAAGTACAATTTATACTATTTATGTATATTGTTAGGAGAGGGATAAATAAATTTTCACGCCCACTTTTCATAATTGCAATGCCTTTATTTATCGTTTCCACCATACATTAGTCGCGCAAAGATAACCTAATCGCTCTTTTTAATTTTCTTTTACATTGCATTGCACGTTCAGTCGCGTCAGTTTCCAAATACAAATGTTGTTCACGAGTGATACAATTTGTTCGACGCGTAACATCTTTCAACATTTACTTCAACATTCGTTTCCAAAAAGGCATCTGCATTCTAGTAACATTTTTCTTGTATCTCTTGCGCATCCTTCGCAAGAAGCGTGTTCTCAAGTTACACGGTTTTTTTGTTTTTTTATATGTATGTTTTTCAGTTATTCGGTTTCCTTAAGGTGAGCACAAGGAAAGCGTTGGATACGGGGAGATTTGGAGAAGGGATAGGGGCTGGAGAAAGGGGGAGATTAATCTTCTAGGCAGTTAAATTATAATTAGAAGGATACGGTTAATATAATCCATTAATTAATTACAAAAAACAACAAGAAAACAGAACAGCACTTCAAATGCCCGATTTCTAGCCGTGCGGCGTTTAAGATAAGTACTCAAAACTGTATTCTTTCATGTATAATAAATCTCCAATTCCTAAGTCGCACACATGTAATTGCTTCTTTTGTTTTTCTTTTTTTTCATAATAATTAAATAAGTATGGCCTGCACGTCGGGCGAGAAACAAAATTGCTTACTACAATTTTCTAAAAAAAAACTCAGCGCGTACTAAGTTCTTTTCGAAAATCACAAAGTAATCAACAACCTACAACTTAAATCGCGTTGACTACGTGTTTTTTTCTTTAACGTTCTCTCAACGTTAAACGCTGGTGTACACGTAAGGTATACACTCTCTTTTTCTTCGTCTCGTTCTTTTTATTCGCATCAAAGGATTCACCTAATTATCTAAATGAAGTTAATATTCTTGCGTTTCGTTTCATTACATGTTGTTCATTACAAGTAACGATGGGGTTTACTTGTGTCCTTCTTGGATACATGCATAACAAATTCCACATGCCAAGAGGACCCCCATTTACGCTTCTCTCTTATACAATTCTTTGTATCGCGAAAAAAAAGTATAGCTAAACCTCCAAACTCCGGTTATATAGCTATTTTTTTTATTTTTTTTTTATTTTAGCAGCTTACGTTATTTTCCGTTCACAAGGTCAACGGACGCAAAGTCCTCAATGGCTGGCACCCGAAGCTGCTGTGCCTTCTATCGAAAAAAAGATATACGTATATAATTATTATAATTGTGAAAAAAAAAAAAACTAAATGATATCCGTAAAACTTTTACATGGTCAGTGTATTTTTGAAGATTACGAATGATTCCTAAGATAGCTATGATAGCAAAAACTACTGCTAAACAAACATTTCACTTATATTTTAGCATTTTTTCTTTTTTATTTTTTGTTGTTGTTTTTGACATGGGTCCCGTATCGCGCAAAAATTGATCCCAAATTTTTTCGAATTTTCGCGTTGAATATTTTTTAAAATTACAATAACACGTACATCGAGAGATATTTTTGCAAGACATTCTTATAAATACGGACGTTTTTACTCTTTTATTTCCTAATTTTTATTTTTTATTATTTTTTTTTTAAATTATTTTAGGTTTTATTAATTTTATTTAATTTTTTTTACTTTTTCTTTATTTTGATCCAATTATGATTATACAGAATATCGCATAATAAATTCCACATTCTTCATCATAATTTTTTCACTCTTCATCGCTGATTTCGTATAATCGAATTTGACATTTAGAAAAACAAAGTATAGTGATCGCCTGCAGTGGGTGCCTGATCGCCAATTCGTCGCTGTTCATTTACTGTCGCCATAGTTTTCGGCGCAAAGAAACTATATCATTTCATCATCTATATCGCTCATTTTTATCAAACGCTGTTCCTTGGAATACAGTGAGTTCCTAGGAATCACTGACATGTACATCAACAACAAATTGCTCCGCGAGAGAAGAGGGAAAAGTTCTTTTTATGCGACGTACTTCAACTGCTGCTTCTAAGCAAATGAAATTCTGTAACAATTTAATGTAACAAGTTTTAAAATAAATAAATAAAAAAAGAGGTGGATAAATAAAGAAAAAGAGAGAGAGAAAAAAGATCAGAAATACTGAAAGAAAAAAGACCAAGATGACAGAAAGAGAATAAAACAAGCCGCTTGAAGAGTAACGACGGCATGGAATAGATAATCGAGCCGCAAACATTCATTGAGAACCAAAAAACACTACCCAGTCAGAAGCAATCAGACCCTTTGATGTAACACAAACATTCCCTAGTGATAATAATTCAGAAAGGAAAGGCGCCCTAAAGAAAAAGAATCAATCGACTGCATCTCTTAGCAGTTAGTTACGATCGTCAGGTCCGCATAAGAAAAGATCGACCCAAAATTCTCATCACCAAAGGTGACGAAATTCTCTTTCAAGCAACGAGATAAATAAAATATAAATTTCACGCTAAATGTATATATTTTTTTTTATCAAGTGACAAACTTCAATATATTTAAATCTAATGGTTCAGAAAAAATAATCATTATGCGGTAGAATTTTACATCTCGTTTTTCCGGCTCGCCTCTTTCAGATCTTTTCTAACAGACAAAAGAAAAGAGTGAGAAGAAACAAAGTGACGTGAACATGATATTATTTCCACTGGACGATGGTGGAAAGAAAACATGATGTGATGAGGCAGTATCGTGTGAGAAGAAGATAGAAGAAAAGATTATGCAATGATAGTTTTTGTCTAGATAGGTTGCACTACAGTTAGAACATAGTAACGAGAAAAAAAGATAAGTCTTTCGTTTGCATCTCTCACGAAACATTCAGTGTCGATCAATATGCACGCCGGGCAGTACTTGTTTATTCTAAGGCCTGTTTTTATCATTATGACGCGATATTTTTTTTTTTTTTTTTTTTTTTTTTTTTAATGTAACTTTTATGTAATTAAACGCGCGTTTGCAATGCATTTGATGCGTATTTTTAGCAATGTTTATTACCTTCTTCTATGAATGTGCAGAGGATCTGTTTTTTGTTCCCAGCCAATGGGATTCAAAGCAAAAGAATCTTTTTTGTTTTCTTTTCGTTCGTCATCTTGATCAAAAGCTTCGTCAGAAGTATAGCAAAACTGATCCTGTTTGGCTAAACTTCCGGATTCATCTTCGTCGGAAGTATAGCAAAGTAATTGATCGTATTCTTCTGGAAAAAAAGTTTCCAATGGTTCAGTTTGGACGCTCTTGTCACATCCCTGACGCAAACGGAATTTCAATGTAAAATTCGTAAAGTCTGGCATCGTAGGCTCCTTATACTCCATGTACGGGGTTTCGTCATCCATTAGATATAGCATTCCTGAAGTGGATCTGCGATACATGACCCGTTCCCATGAGTTGTTGACGGCAAATGATGTTCCATCTATATAACCGTTCTTTATCGGACAAAAGTGAGTACGATCAGATTCCAGAAGATCTTCGTCTGGCTCGAGAACTTTTACTTCCAGACTCATACGAGATCCATTGCTAGCTCCTGTGGAAGGTTTCGGAAACGAGGAACATGTTTGGCCGGCAGCATCGGCTCTCCAATTAGGAGGAAAAAAAGGTCCTGGAGATAGGAAAGACCAATCTACGCGGCGTTCTGCAACAGTAATGAAAATTTGCGTCAGAGAGAAAATAAATTTTTACAAAATCTATTTTTATATTACTTTATCATAAATAATCTAGCTAACATACTTGATTAAACAAGTATATATATTTGTATTTACTGACCTTGATTGTTTGCATTATCCTCGTTAAGATTAATATTATTGTGTGGAATATGAAATGGTGACTCAAACGAGTGCTGCTGGTTTGATGCATTATAACCGACATTACGGTTATTTTCGGATCGAGAAAAATTCGCATTTGGTTCTAGCATTCTGCTAGGACCATCTATGAGCCAAGGAACAGAGAGCGACCCATTTGGCGGAGCCCATATAGAAGCCGTATTTTGCGCATTGTTCGATGTCGGGCCCCAAATTATCTGTAAGCTCTTGATCTTCGCCTCTAATTCCTCTAATTGATCGCGTAACTCTGACTCGCGTAACTCTGACTCGCGCTCACGCTCCATTGATCTAGCAAATCCAAAACTTTCTTTTTCTTCCGACGATTGCGATTCAATGTTCTACAAAGAGAGCAACGATATATGTATAATAGTCATGTTAAAAAGATCATCACGAAAAAATATTATTTTATACTTGAAAACTTACCACAACAGACATCTTACTTTTTTTATTGCGATAGTTTGTATTTTTGGTATTGTGCAAACTAATTCCGTTGTTCTTATTGTTGTTCTTGTTGGCCAAGTTTCGATCTTTCCGCTGAGAAAACTTTTTGATGGAAACAGATTGCAAAGCCGGAAATGCTGTGTAATATCTGAGAGCTTTATCGCGAGGTGATAACTCTAAATTCGTTTTGGATTCGTTATTGATTTGCTCTTCTCTCTCGTTACACGAGTTTTTCCCATCCAATTCTCTTATTTTCATACACAGTTCATCAACTAGCGTCTCCACTCCGTATTTCTACAATTAAAACATCATTTTTACCTTAAAAGAATAGAAGCATCTTAAATAAGTCATGCAATTTCCAAATCAAAGAAATATATGAACACGTGTCGTTTCCGTAGATGCAAATGGCGAAATTCACTATCATGATGAATGGCACGTGCGGAAAACGAAACGCATCCTACATTTCGTTTATGTGACATCAAATATTGTACATTCGCTTTAAACACTTACGCACTTTAACTGTCGAAATCAATTTTTTGCTTTTTAAATGTAGAACAAATATAGATTGAATGCGAGCTATAGCCAAAACGAAATTCGTGCACACCGTAGTGTGTTCACTATGGCCGCCGACGCTTTTTGATGCGACACACCCTAAACGCCGACAACTTTTATCGCGTAATATCTTTCCCTTTCCCTAGAAATGTTCTAACAGAAATATTAAAACAATAGTAGTTCAATGATTACGCGATTATGCGTTACATGAAAAAATATATGCTACAGGATTGTACGTTCTTAGAGTCTATGTTCACTAAATAAATGAATATAACAAAGATGAACGCGATGAAAGCCGCTAAGTCAAGTTGTTACAATAATGCGAGATTTTAAACACTCTTTGATTGTGAATACATTTGTGTTAAGACGCTACGTATATGTGACTATATGACTATTTACGACGCTAAATGATTACGATTTGTGGATGTTACGTACCCACAAAGATGAAACAGGAGAGTAGTACACAGAGTATGCTTCATCAAGAAATGCACGAAACAGACTAACGTAACGTCTAAACCTGACTCCTGAACGTTTTGAATGAAAAAGATTAAGAGGGGGCGAAAGCCATCGTAATGTGTAAACGCACCTATTGGTCGGTTACTACAATAGCAGTAGAGTAAGAGTAGTGGTATTTTTAGGCAATATTTAAGCAGCGAAAAGTTAAAAAAACTATATCATTTTAGTAAATCGCTCTATGGTTCTAATTGGACTCGAGACTTGTAATTCATACAATCGACCAATGTGATTTTTCTAAATTCTTTTTCACTAGCAGTGTCAAGATTCGGGAAGATCTCTCTTCCGTTACCTCCTCCACAGGTAAGGTGCATTCATATTACGTAACTAGGCGATGCTAATACTGTGTAACACACAGTGTTCATCAGTGCGAGTGAGAGACACTGATACATACTCTCTCTCACACGAAGAGACACTGTGGTACAGCATCGTCTATGTATGTAGCTAGAAAGCACATTCATCTTTATGGAATTGATTAATGCGATGACGAAGCATATGATATAAAAAAAAAGCGCAAGTGTAAAGAATAAGTCCCTGAATAACGTCGATTTATCGTATAAATATAAATAGTCGAAGTGCTTCAGCGCTTACACGTTGGAACGTTAGTCTATATTTGTTCTACATTCGAAGAGCAATAAAGACGAATCGACCCTTAAATTGTTTTTGGACATGTTCAAAAACGAACGCTCTCAGATATTGCATCCCAATATCCACTGCCAGTATTAGAAATCTATAACACATGTAACGTGAAAGATAGATTTTTAGGATTGTGCAGTGAATATTGGAACGTAGCCAGTAATATGTAACGTCTCAAAAACCTTGGGTGCAGTCTGTCTATCTTTATTCTACATTTAACGAAGAATAAAGATAGAACGATGCTTTAAAACATTCGCAGTGAGACTTTGACCGCATCCCATGTTCGGTTACTGTTTGATACTGGCAGTACTGAAATCTATTGGTTCATATTAGGCAATACTGCCGTACTTCTTCTTTGCATATATGGCACACGCCCCTGCACGTGAGAAGCAAAAGCCAGCAATATTGCTGTACTTTTTTGCATATATGGCGCACGCTCCTGCACGTGAGAAGCAAAAGCCAGTAATACTGCCGTATAAATTGCAGCCATAGGCTGTGTCCAGTTAAGCAAGATGGAACGAACTAATGCAGGAAATGCAGGAAATACAGGAATTGTAATGCAGAAATAGCAGGAATTGAAAGAAGTCGAGAAAGTGCAAAAGAAAAAATGAGAAGGTGTCTCCCCGATTTGTTGTGGTGCATGCGTAGTAGCAGACAGTTGTCTGCACCTTCTCGACTTCTTTCAATTCCTACTATTCCTGGATTTTAATTTCTGTATTTCCTGCATTTGTTCGTTCCCTCTTGCTTAACTGAATACAGCCATAGATATAAGAAATAGAGTGCGGGAACAAACTGAAAAAGCGATAGAGATTTAGAGAGAGAAAGATGTATAAAGGCTCTTTCTGTCCTTATCTAATCGGTAGTCAACGCTGATAATGCTGAGCAGACGCAGAGCTCATTTTACTTTTAGTACAAATAACTGTTTTATTACTGTTTTCTTTATAAACAAAAAGTTAAATAAATTGATTATAATATTTTTACAAAAGTAATAATAATGATAGGTAAAAGAGTGAAGAAATTCTACTACCATTGATATCGTTGCGCATGCGTCATTAAACAAGGAGAAGGCCCATATGCATCTTTCTCTTTCTAAGTCTCTATCGGATCCACCTACGTGCTAGCATAAGACTCGCGCCCTCTAGTCTTACATCTCTATGGCCGCTATTCATAGTCGAATCTTATATTTAAGATCGTCTTAAGTTTATCTTCAGATGCTCTGCGGCCAATAAAATTATTCGCACATAATCTGAAGATAAACTTAAGGCGATCTTAAATACAAGATCCGACTATGAATACCGGCCTATGATTGCGTCAGAATGTAAACTTACATCGTCAGCAGCACTTATTAGACATTGTATAACAGCTTGTCGTTGCTCCCTATTATCGCAGGTTAGCAACTTTGTTTTAGATCGGTCACATGAACGACATTCTGTGCCTACACCAAGCCTAAATGCCTCTACCGGAGGACTAAGGGCCGAGTCGGGGCGGCGCAGGATACTCAGCACAAATCGCGAGTACGCTACTGGGTCAATACCCAATGCGTCCAAGCGTGCTTCAAGCCACCTACGCAACTCCTCCTCGGCCCGCGATCCGAAAATCCCTTCTCCTCCTCCAGGAGACGCTGCTATCCCGATCAGATGCAATGCCGGGTTCCTCATTCCCTCTTAATAGCTCTAGTCTTAGACCAAGGAACTCTAACCAACTCCATTGCTTCCAGGATGATCATCTTCTCTTCTATAAAATCGTACGCAATAAATAAGTTTGATGGTTAAAATATCTTATTATTAAAAAAAAAAAAAAATAATAATTAGACTACTCATTGTGAGAGTCAATGTAGTTTGACTTAAAATTTAAGATAAACGTACCTATATACAGTAAGATATGATATATTTTATTATTGTCTGTTTCAGTAGTGCAATTTTTTTATATAGAATCTCCACACACCACTACACACTTTAATTTTTCAATATTTTGTCTCAAATCTTGTCTTCAAATTTCTTATGTTACTTAATTCTCCAATATTATTCTTTGTTTCTTACAGTTTTGGTTATGTTGTATGAGAATTATTTAATTCTTGTGCATGTAGGTGGTGGATATATCGTTGAAGTGAGGCTGGCAGGTCTCAGTGAAGGACAACAAGTATAGTTTCCTTCCCATTTTGACACTGAAAATTAAAAATTAAGTAAGAACAAACTAGAATTACTTATTAGTCTTATTTCTATGTAATCTCGTACTCTTTTATTTCTATGTCAAATAATGTTATATAATATTATTTATAAACAAGATTCCTTTGTTTTTTTTAAATGTATTATCTAGTTTTTGGTTAACCTCATAGATATATTCTTTATTTGCAGATGTATAGGCAGACAAAGCAAGAAAAAATCAAAACTTATTTCATTTTTATACATCGTCACTCCCTACGTATAATTACATAAGTGTCACATATGGGATTTTCAGTTTATTGCATAATGACACTTAGAAAGTCATGTTCTTTATGGTCACCAAATATTAAAAAAAAATATTCATAAATAAGGTACAAATTTGAAACCGAAAGATCCCTAACTATAGGGAAACATATGAAGCTTTATACTTTTAAACTGCTCTCCTCTAAAATTTGCGTTTTGGAATTACGGAATTATACGTAGAGAGTGACGACATGTAGATACATCTTGTATGTATCTGCATGCATACATAAAGAAGACAGTCTTATAATTCAAGAAGGAATCTATATCATCCTCCAAGAACTACTAAGATATTATTATCTAAGATATTAGATATTATTCTATAAGGTCCATATCAATTTACTAATGAGTTGTATATGAATACATAGTTTATACAAGTATGTATTTTAGTTTATCTTTTATAGAATTTTGCATATATTTTTAGATTATTATTGTTGTACATAGTAATCATATAAGTATAAGAATTATTTTTGTACTAACTAAACTAAAAACAGTACTGGTATTTATGAAAGTGGTTAAATTAAAATGTCATCTTAGTATATAAAAATAACTTTTATTGTATATGAAATGAGAATGTCAAATTTTATTTATAAGAACATTGTGTCAGTAATGCTAAGAAACATAAAGTAATACTTGTGATGAATTATATTATGAACATGTGTATTTTACTTTTAAATATTAGAGTGATTATATTGTCATATGTTGTTAATTCTATAATTATTACTTACAGACAATTAAAAAGCAAAACTAAAAGGACTAACAGGACTAGTATTAATACTATGGATAATTGATACAAAGATGATTCTTGTTTGCAAAATAACAAAGACAAATTCTATCACAACAAAAACAGATGAATTCTCAACAGAAAATGTTGAAAAACACAGAGAGAGAGGGAACATCAGAAGGAGAAAAGATTCAACAAAATCATCAAGATGCATTACGTATGTACAAATAGACACATTGCGACGATACACACCATTGTAATCGCGTCAAAGAGACATGTTATCTATAGATACGCGCGTGTGTGCAACTAAAACGTAACATACATCAGTATTACGTATTATTCACGACGAGAACGTGTAAAACGCAATTACAAGTGAGTCTGCATGCACGAGTTGTTGGCAAAGAAAATTTTGTGGATCATATAAATTCAAATAACCTTGCAGGATTGCACTTTAGTCTTGCCTGAGTCATAGTTCGGCCCGCGACGTAAGTGCGTATACGCGACGAGGTGTTACGAAAGCCCGCTCACGGCAATATAATCCGCATCTATGATGCAGTAATGCGCAAGTTTGAACAGGCGCATCCTAAGGATTTAAAAGAATATTCAAAACATATTATTTACCTGCATGCCTCTAGAGATGATTTTCACCCCGGCCCTGTTCTACACACCCCACTGAGTAAAAAACATGGCGTGTTATTAATATAAACTTGTGTTTAAAGCATAGTACATACATACAGGATAAGGTTTGGCGCAGTTTCAACGCTGTCGACGTAGACCTCTAGTCAAAATCCCGCAACCATGTTCAAGGTCGAATCAAGATAGTGGCCACGTTCAGCAGACTGAGCAGATCAGTGATCGCTTGGTGATTCTTTAATATGATTGAATCTTGCCTTTAGATCTTCAATGGATCTAAGTATAGAAACCAATTATATTGAAGAATCACTAGGCTGTGTTCAGTTAAGCAAGATCGAACGAACTAATGCAGGAAATACAGGAATTCATTAGTTCCAATTCCTGTATTTCCTGCATTTCCTGCATTAGTTCGTTCCATCTTGCTTAACTAAACACAGCCCTAAGCGCTCACTGATCTGCTCAGGCTGCGTTCGGAGAGCGCGCTATCAGCGCGTCATTCTATCTTTGTTTTACATCTAATGAGCAATAAAGATAGAATGATGCAACAGCGCTGATAGAGCGCTCCAGCCTCAGTCTGCTGAACATGGTCAGTTTCCCGCTATAGGAACTCAAGCCTCTTGCACAATGGGCGGAATAGCGATAGCGATAGAAATAACAAAAGTTTTAAAGAGTTTAAAAATTTATTTAAAAATAAAGGTAGGAACAGCGGAATCTAACATACAAAACTACACATGTATCAATGCAGATGAGAAAATCGGAATAAGCAATAGCGATAAAATTTCCGACGAGTTGGAATTCTGTGTTAAAAACTGTGTTATTTCTATCGCTATCGCTATTCCTTCCATTGTGCAAGGGGCTTCACACAAACCGCTTCTCAGCAGAGATGCCAGATTTTGAACACTTGGTAGTGAGACGCAGAGATGCCAGATTCTGAACACTTGGTAGCATGCGGTAGCAGTGGTAGCATGGAGAGGATGCGCATACAACCTCAATCCGAAGCTCGAGCTTCGGGCGCGATCGCACACGTACACGATCTGAGGTTGTGTGCGCATCCCCTCCATGCTACCGCATGCTACCAAGTGTTCAGAATCTGGCATCTCTGGGGTGCGTTCCAAAATCCTACCTTGGTTACTAAAATGCTATATTTCACGTCACGTGTACTATAGTTTTTGGTAACCAAAGTAGGATTTTGGAACATACCCCAGGTGAGACGTTGACCGTACCCAGACTGACGCGTAAAGAGCCGTCTACAATGGAGAGTTGTAGGCCGTANTAGTAAGAAATTGACCAATCACAGACAAAGTACAGAAGAATAATCGATTGTGATTTGTCAATTTCTTACTGTTACGGTCTAAAACTCTCCATTGTAGACGACCCTTAAAGCCTGTTCTACATTGATCGCAAGCGCAAACGCAAGGAACAGGTCTGGTAGAATTGACTAATTGTATTGATCAAATCAGCCAATTGATCAGCGTGATTGGTCAATTCTACGAGATCTATACCTTGCGTTTGCGCTTGCGATCAATGTAGAACGGGCTTAANCTGCACTTTTCCACGAGCGCACACGGACGGCGGTTCTCGCTTGTGTGCGTATCCCCACCACTTCAGTGTTTTCGGTGCTGGCCGGCTCGAACCTTGCAACGAAAGACCGGTGACGCGAGACAGCGCGATTAGGCCGTCTCACTTTAAAAGAAGGACAGACTAACTCAACCACTTGAGGGCGCCACTTCCCGGGCAGAGACCCCAGTGCGGACTTCGGATCTCGCTCCAGTACCCTCTTAAGCGTCCAAAGTGAACGCACCCATAGCGCACGCACCGCCATGTTTGTGGATATGGCCACGTAGTTGCCAATGTGCACCACCTATAGACATAGCGCTGGCTTACAGAGCAAAAAAACTAGAACAGGTTTTCACATGGCTCTGACCGCTCTCAGTGTTCTCTCTGATGTGATGACACCTTTGACTTAACCTAATAATGGAGGAAACTAAACAGTTTTTTTTGTCAGTCAATCGACGTATATTTAGCAATTGGACAGCATTACGCGTGAGTTTACAATATTGTAAATCTTGCATTAACACTAATCAAAACATCTCTCTTTCAGATATAAAAATAATGTAAAATTCTCTCTTGTGTTTTTTCTTTCTTTAATAGTTTTTTATTTTACTTTAAAAGGTAATACTTTTAATATATATATATTCACAATATTTATGTCTGTATAATAAACAAATTCTTACACAAATCTTTACACAAAATTCTTTATTTGTATAGTTGGCAGTAGAAAATGATATGGGTCCGTTAGAACAAGCAATAGAGTTCTGTTCGTATACAACAGATCTAATATATATGAATGGTTTGTTGGTTTTACCATATCTTAATATATTGCAATAATTGTAGACTATTGATTGTTCATTATCTCTTTTTTTTAGAAGATATAACTATTAGTGAACTTGCTGAGGAGCTAGAAGGATACATGGATGATCAGTTTAACACTGAAGTGCATGATGACAGTTGTACAGCAGTGGCAACTGACTTATTAAAATTTTTCCATTATTGTACAAAAGGGGACGAATCTAATGCAAGAGAAGATCTCGAGAAATTGCCACCAGAGCAACCTTGGCTCTCCAAAAGTCCTCCGCAATATACTCATCCTGTGCCGGTAAAACACAATAGTAGTTCAGAGGAAGATATGGAAGTTGATGTAAATGAAAAAGACGATGGATGGACAATGGTAAAAAACAGACGGAATAGATAACTTACAAAATAAATTTCATTGTTTCTTTTATTTTGTACAAAAGATACTTTACTCAGCATTGAGATATAAAAAGACATGGAAAGACATACAAAGAGAAAAAGAAGGCCAGCTCATTCGTTCCACAGTCATACATCATTTCAATGATGAAATTTATCTACAATATTTTTTTACCTAAGCATTCTTTTTTATTAGTCTCTCTATTATTTACCGAGAGCTTTCTTCTATATCTGTAAAAAAAAAGAAGAAACTGATTTTGGTTATCTAAAAATTTGATCTGACACAACATATTGGAAATTGTAACGCTCATTACCTTTTTGAGATAGTTGAACGGTGTAATAACCGTTGTGATATTGCATAGCCTGGCTCTTTTTTGATTTGATTTGTCTTCTTTCGTTAGGCCCTGCCAAGCTTAATATCACCGGTAGGAACAGCAGTCCGTGAAATAATCCAAAAAACACCACAGAGGCGAATAACTAAAACGACATGAAATATTGAATTTCTATTTTTTAACAATGCTGTTTTAATTATGCTGAATCTATACCTTAAAGAACGTTATGAAAACATAAGCTTGACTGAAACCTAGAAGGGCAAAAGCGAGGAATGTGCTCAGACCACCATTGAAAACTGCTGGCCCAATAACGCTGAGCGTTGTCAATGCCCTTTCTGCAAATGAGAATTATTGTTTCTATCGAGTTTTTGTTTCAAGATAATTTACTAGTTAAAAGATATAGATTTTATATGATTATCTACTCATTTTTAACTAGCAAAGAATTCGTAATTTGATATAACTTACCTTGTTTACTGCCGCTGGAACGTATAAACTCTAGTGCGATATGCGCAGCGTAATCGACTGCTAGTCCAGCGCATAATAAAATCATAATCGTCGACGAGATCTCGACTGTTAGTCCTAAAAAGTACATCGAACCCAGTAGGTCGATGAGCGTGAACAATACGCAACACATCACCCAGAATGACGCAAGTAAATTTCTTAGCAGCACCAGCGTCACTATTCCTACTGCTACTATTTCCAAGCTGAGATTCCTTATTAGTTCTTCGCCGATAATCTATGCAACATTGATTGTGTGCGTCAACATATTTCAAAGATTTCCATAAATAAATTTTTCACATAAAATTCTTATTACTTTATTTGACGCCCACGTTATGTAGTCCAACGAGTGAATCGCGATATAATCGTATCCGTGAGTAAAATTCACCGACTTTATGGCATCCCTGACTGATTGCATAGCCTGTATCTGATCTGACGTCGTACTTATAGGTATGTGTTGCACTGGAATCTGCGACGTCTAAAATCGTTCTTCATGAAAAATTTGTTTCCGTAAAGAATACACAAGATTGTATCGTTCTTTTAACGTTTCTTTTTTTACATACTGTAATATTATAATCATTAAACGGCAATTTGTTGAATTTTATATCCTGTATGTATCCTTGACCTTTCACCGTGAACAGCAGATATTCCGTGAGGTAATTGTAATATTCGTCTTTATCTCCAATGTATTGTGCTGCAATTATAAATGATTTATTAGTACATATACATATATAATATATATATATATATATGGAATTTTTTAATATTTATGTTATGTTTTTATTTGGTGTGCATAAGTTTTCATTGCTCTTCTTGGACTTTTTTTTATTATTTGAACAAAAATATTTTTAAAATTTCCATAATTTCTTATCGCTTTTTACAATAAACTGCAATGAAATTCGAAGTACCTTGGTGAGTGTCATCTAGCCACTTCTCATAGGCTACAAACCACGGGTCGAGGGTGCCATTGTTAACATAAGGATTCCGCTTGAGCTTGTCCACTAACTGGAATAGCGCCTGGCGATCTTCATAGTAGTCCACGCCCGTTAGATATATATTGACATGTTTGCCATATTTCGGAAAGTGTTCCGTCAACTTGTTATTAAATTGTATAGGATATGATTCTTGATTCAAGTACATGAGCGGATCAAAATTCTGCTCCAGATGAAATATCGCCCACACGTTAATGCCCAATAAAATGGCAGTGAGCAATAAGATAATTGTCTTGGTCGATATTCTCATAATAAAAGGTCCAACGTATTTCTCGAAAACGAACCGCTGAAAATTCTGTTTGCTGCATTTGTTCGGCCGCCAGTTGGGACGCGGCCGACAAAGACAGCTGTCCTTCTTCGCTGCCAATCGTCTTTCGTCATATACCAGACAACTGACGAAGAACATGATTTCATAAATGTAAAGAAACAATATGCCCATAGCGGCGAACATACAGAAAGACTTCAGGAATGGCATCACCGTTGTCATGCCAATGGCAAAGGCCACCATGTTAGTGAATGACGTCACGGTAATGGACATACCTGCAAACGCAAACAAAATGTTGGTCGATATACGACAGGAATGATGCATTACGATATCTTTGACATCGAAAAACTTTGCTTCGTCGCACCTGATACTTGAATAGACTTTGCTATTCGCATAGGGACGTCCAGAGATTTTTCCGTTTCCGACGTAGTCTCCAGATTTTGCATGATGACGAACATATCGTCGACACCGATGCCGAGCAGTAGAAATGGCAGGATCGGATGCACCGGACCGTATGAAAATCCCATATAATAGCAAAGACCGTAGGACGACAGGAGAGCTTGGCCGACGACCGAGATGCCCATGAGGGCTAGATAGATCCGTTGCTGCATCGTATTGCACCGACCGATCATTACGACCACGTAGATCGTGATCAGAGACATGCCGCAGAATAACACAGTCATGTTGTTATTGATCACTTGATGCAACACATCCTGATAGCTGCGCACCGTCACCGCGTAGATCTCCATGCCCGGTGGCAAAGTGCGATTCGGATGCAATATCCTATCGATAAATTCGATTTCCCATTCCGGCGAGTGCGGATTCGACTTCTTTAACAACCAGTACAAAATCGTCGCGTTCGCACTTATTACCGTTCCATTTTTGTCGTACTCGACTCCCGCTAGCAACGGCGCTACGACGGACAGTATATCTTTGGTGTTTCTGTGTAAATTAACATAACAATAAGATATGATAAACACGGGAACGCTACTACGTTGTTTATGCGTGTCTTTCAATATAACGAAATTGAAAAATATTTTTTATTAAAAAGTTACAGTTTTTACTCACTTATTTTGCAAAGTTGCGGTGACGTCCCTCAATATCTCTGTCTTGTTTAATTTGTCAATAATATTTTCATCCTTTTTCTGCCATATCTTAAGTAACGATTTGTGAATACAGGGCTCTTCTGACATCGTCATATTTATATAGGGCAGATATTCCTCGGGAAAGTCGGTTTTATTCATGATTTCCCACTTATCGTCCTCTTGGAACCACGTAAAATACCTGTGTTGCACGAATGCTTTTATATATAAAACGACGCGAAATAATCATCGTGTATTTTTACACAATAAGACACTCACCCAGCGCACACATCCTCCCAAGTATTATTATTCACTACTATATTCTTCACGTCACTCTCAATGTCTCTAATCTATAATTACACAAAGTAGATGCGCGTTAATTTTTTTAAATAATGTGGACGTGTGTGTGTGTGCGTTATTTCATATAAGTGTTAACAAATAGTTTTAACACGAATAAGAAGATGTACGAAAGTATTGTTTTATAACAAACAGCTAAACGATTTTTTTTAAACAATTCGAGAAAACTTTTGCGAAAATATGTCAAATAAATGTGTGCGATGATAATGATATTAGTCGCGGAGAGAATTGTGCATTAATATGGAAAAGAACCTTCGTTGATACTCGTATAATTCATGATCGCCTATGTACCGATCGCAGCACTTCAGGGTCCAACACGTTGGGAGCGGTAACGATGAGACTTTCGTGTCTGAGATCGTCTCGGAAGTGTTCCTTCATCCAAGCGGCGTCCTTGCGGAATATAGAACCCATCGGTATGTACAGCTCGATCTCGTCGATCTCCTCTCTCCAAAGTAACAGTCCGAAGCCACAGACAATATTCAGACACAGGGATATAAGTAGCCAAAGCCATGGCTTTGTGGCTATACTGAATCCGATCCTGAAAAGAGATACATACACACATTTCGAAATGACAGAATAATAAGAATTGAAAAAAATCAAATAAGAAAATCCTACAGGTGAATCATGTAAATTCACTTTACGATCATGATGTATATACATGATCGTGTGTGTGTGCGAGACAAATAATCGATAAGCTAACTGATACTATCCTGAATGAACGAAAACAATGATCTACGAATTAAAAAAAATGAAATCGAAGGTGACACACATTCAGAGAGATAAAAACAGAATCGTTGGTGTGTTTAAAATCTTTGTTATTATATACAATATTATGCAAAATATGAGTAAACTTTAAATTAAAAAAAAAAAAAAAAACATTTATTCAGGGAATTATACTTAGAGATTTATCAATCTAAAATTAAATATAACTTCTCTTTTTATTGAGGCCGTTATTTTGATGGTCACTTGAGATAATCATTAATTAGAGACAAAGTAGATATACACCTCTGCACGCATCAATAAAGCTTCTCCGGCTGATTATTTTGCGCTGTCTTACAAACGTGATCTTTTTCAGACATGCAACTTCCAAGAAACCAAGGAAAATTTAAAGAAGGTACATAACGCGTAATTTTGTTAAAAATTAACAATTTTCTTGTAGTTCTAAAAAAAAAAAAACGAAATAATCAATATCAATAATCATAAGGTAAGAGCAAAAGTCAGGAACTCAAGGAGAAAGAGCTTTTTTCGATGAATTAATTTATTTGGTTTAAAAAAAAGAAGAATTACGAATATGTTAGAGAAAAGAAGAATATGTTAGAGAATACAATATGTTAGAGAATTACAATATGTGTGTGTCAAGAACGGTTGGTAATAACGGATTTGAACGATTATCATTACGTCGTAAAACCATAACGCGATAAATAATTTAAAAGTTCTTTCGTCTCGCGCGCGCGACTAACTATTATAATAGGTGATGTGTGTTTATCTGTGAGCGGATCGGTCTAAGCGGCGAGTCATCATTCATTATTCACGAGTTCCTCCGACGTCGGAGCGAATAATTTGACTTTCAACGTTAAACTGAAATATCGGGCATTGACATTTAACAGCGGGAGAGAAAATAAAGCGCGCGTGTGTGTCGGAGGGAATGAAAAACAGAAGATTTAGAAAGGGCGGTTGAGAAGCTTCGCAGTTTCGCACGTCAAACATTGAGCGCGTTCAGACAACTCAACAGTTGCACAACGGTTGAGAGATAATCACTTCTGATTGGATCATACTTTTGGAACCGTTTCAGATTTTGAAGAATAGTCCTATCATAAGTAATGATCTCTCAACCGTTGAGTTGTCTGAACGCACCCATTGTTCTGTGGTGATCGATTATATACATAATTCTTGTAACGAGACGAAAACGAGACGAAAGTGAGGGTAAATTCACCGGAAATATCTACGACCTCGACGACGTCACAAAAAAACTTAGCGAGTTCGATCGCTTTTGTCATTTTTTTTTTTATTTCGAGTCTCACGATTGACACAATCAACCCTCTGGATGTTGTTCCTGAAAGTGATCCGGAATCGAGCGCACGGGAAACCTTCCCCCTCGTTACGATACGCGCGATGTGAAAACACCGCGTGTATGTGCTCGCTATTGCGTTTCCGGAGGGAGGGAGCTCTCCTATTCGCACACACAGAGATCTACGCACACTCACCGGTAGAATATCCGGTCCGAGTTGAAGTGAAAGTCAAGCAACAACTCCTTGCAGCGCCTCCACGTGACGACAGTTATTCCGGGCTCGTCGTCGATCGTGGTCGTGCTCGTCGTCGTCGTCGTCGTCGTCGTCGTCGTCGTCGTCGTCGTCGTCGTCGTCGTCGTCGTCGGCCGGCCGTCGCTGCTACGCGCCTCCATTTCAGAATGGATGCAACTCAGAATCAGAGCAACGCTCGCGAATATTGACTGGGGCGATCTCGCGGGATGGCTCTACAGCCCCGTTGTGTGTATTGCCTAGCCGACTGACTGACTGGTTCGACTCCGCTCGCTTCAGCAGCAGCGAGCGAGCTGAGCGATCAAGACTAGCGAGCTAACCCGCGGGCGCTCTCGCGATAGAACACGGGGTGTGCGCGTGTAGCATAGTATAGATATATATATATGCATACTCTGGCTCTGACAATACACTGGCCATCGTGTCCGACACTTTGACCGGCGCAGTAGCCGTTTTTTACTCCGTTAACGTAGAACAGTGATAATCTTTTATATCTTTGATTATCAAATTACGAATGTACATACAATCATGTACACACTGTAGTCTCTCATATTATGCCGTACACAAACACACATGTCTGCATCACTTGTCTTTGTTTCTCATGTATGTACGCACAACAAGAAGTTGGCTCAATACATACAGATACGTATTACGTACGTGTGTCAGAATTACGATGAATTACGCGATGTATGATGAACGAACTTCAACTTCGGTTTCGACGTAATCAGTAATATTGTAGTGTGTACGTTGACAATGAAATATGCACTGATAAAATGTGACTAGTAATACACACCTCCGACCGGCAATTTATTGAATTGGTTTCGCGAAGAACAAAAAACAGAAAGTTTTCTTTTTACACGTTGTTCTCTTTCAGTCACTGTGGTCAGTTGCTAACAGGCAGCTAGGTAATAAAAAATACAACGGAAGAGAAGGGGAAGTCTCCTTCCTCCTCCTCGTAAAACTGATTCTTGCCGATACACACACACACACACACAAGCAAGGTGCCATACCATTTCGCGCATACTGCGGAAGAAAGAGAAAAATCACAATCGTTTTGCATGCTCTGTTCCAGCTATTAACTATAAAAAATATATGTTTCGCGTTTTGCCGAAAAGCACGAAACACAATATCCAACGATGTATTCGATTGTAAATTGATTGTCAAACGTCTTATGTGTATTTTAGTTGAAATATATACGTACATATATGAAGTCTTCGCATATTCTTCAATTTGGCAATCGCACGATCAAATGTTTATTTTTAACTACTGCTCCTTTTTGAACTAAATCGAATCTTAGTACAAACGTACCGAACAAGCGCGAGTGCATGTGCACCGCGAATGTGCTATTATTATTTCTTAATGTGAGAAGATTGCGATAGTACTTGTTGATATAGAAGTACTTAATAAATGCAAACTGAATGAGTAAGCGGAAATTGCACAAAGTAGTGTCATAAGAGAATCTGCAAGTGCAAAATCAGATACACATTTTTGCGACTTTTAATATAATTTAACGAGAAAATTTAATGACAAAAAAAATGTTTTCTCGACTTCAACGCGTACGTACGTATTCACGAATCGGTGTAAACATTGAGATATTGATTTCGTAATCATCAAAAAACGTCTACTTTTTATCTTAATCCACAGTTAAGTGGATCATGTAGTATCATGTTTTGCATCTTTGTAGGATACTGATGATAATATACCGATTATACTAACGATAATATTATTCAATCTTAATATCACAAAAAAGAGTGATTATTAAATTTATTTTTAAAAGACGTAAATGTTGTGCAGTTTAATAAAAAAATAATTGGATCAACAAGACCTTAGAAATACCGAGGAGAAGTCCTAATAAATATTCTGACCTCGTATCAAAACAGTATTTCGTTCGATGCATATGCACTTGCACAAGTATCTCGAGTGTGTCGAGTGTTATCGTTCACGAGAATTGTTTACGATATGAAGAGTCACTGTTTTTTTAATATAAATCATTGATGACTCGTTGAACTGCTTTCTGTAATCAACCTAAATACCAGATTGATAACTATATTAGAGAATACAGAAGAATATAGTAGTGGCTGCGCAATAGCTTAAAATAAACTTCGCGAAGTAGATAAATATTAATTGAATTTGTGTTTTATTTTTAACTTGCTCGTATCGCATATGCACATAATGCGTGGATAATTCTAGACAGTCTGTCTCTCGCCACAATGTGTGAAATGTTTAAAAATAAATGATTATTTTAAAGCAACACGCTATATACATGTTTGATAAAATATACAACCGTGTATGTTCGCGCGCAAATATTGTTGTTTAATTGGGGCAACAATTAAAATACTTTAATTTCTTTAATTGCTCTTTAATTTCGTCATTACTTTAATTCCAGAAATTAGTGACCGTAAATTTACAATATAATAATTGAGAGACCGAGATACGTATTTGTTTTTATACATAGGAAGTAAAAGAAAGTGTGTAACACTAACAACAAAACGAGAGACTGTCTGTGTCATCGTTTGCGATCTACTTTTTTTTTTTCGAAATAGCGATCGCTATAGAGCTCACGCGACCCTGGTCAGTTCGTCTCATCGTACTGGTCGCGTTCAAGTCGGAAGCCGCATGACGCTGTTACATAACATCCCGATGCACTTGCGTCGGGCACGCGTGCGAATGTACCGACGCAACCGTGATGATATGCACCGGGAATTAATCACCGGGGTAATACTTTCACGTGAGGTTGAGAATTAAGACGCGTCTTTTGCACAAACGCGCTTCCGCTTTTACTCGAGATATTAAAAATTATTTTTTTTTTTTCAAACAAATAAAAATTTAAGTACACATGCCAGTTTTTGTCACTAGACGCAAACGCGCGTATGTAGAGAAGTGATTTTTATTATAGACGTGCTATGATCCTCAAGAGCTCACTAATAAAAAAACATTAATTGATATTCACGTGATACTATCGTATCGTGCAAAAAACGCACATAATTCACGTGCGATCGTAAAAAGTTTTCTTGCCCTGGATTTATCTCGGAAAAGTACGCACACACTGCTCATTAGAAGAGAAATAAATTCAAGATCGAATGTTCGCGTTTGGCTAAAAAAATGCGTCGTTATCATCAGTCATGTGATAAACACCGTGCAATAAATCTCAAAGCTTAACGCAGCCTTTTTTTTTTTGGTTAAAAAAAACGTATCAAGCTCATAACCGGTCGGCCGCATTTTCGTCTAAATGTAGCGCTGACCAAGCTTGATAATGCGAGTCCACTTGTACGTCCATCAGACGCAACGCTCACACATCGAATGATCACTCCGAGGCGGTTAAACAGTGAGCATCGCGTTCATTAGCATTCCGATGAGAGCAAACTGCAATTTCAACCGTTTTCCGCCTCTTAACGTTACTGAACCGATTTTTCAAATAACGCGATTCTCTATTTACAATACGCGATTAATCTTTCTTATAATACACATACACACTAATCAACGTATAATTTTCACTTTTCGAAATTGAGGTTTTATCTCGAACTTTCTATAATTGGTCGCTTTTATTTTTAAAGATGACTCCTGGCCAAGATGTCCGTTTCGCACAATGGATTTTTTAATTTCCACGAAGAGGTAAAGCGATAGTATTTCACATATACGAGATGCAAATCAAGCATCTTGTATGTGAATTTTTGAATTAAATTTAATTCTCAATAAATTTCCAAGTGTATTAATTTACACGTTTAGAAAAGTAAATAAATATATACAATTAATAAATTATATATATATTATATGTATGTAATTATAAATATATGTTTATAATACGTATGTGTATATTCGGCTCGTATCGACCTTAATACTTACAGTTTATTTCTGAAGATTTAGGTCTTAAGACCATAGAGTCGAATTTCTTACCGTCGCATCTTCGAAAACTAGGCAAATGATCAAAATAATTAAATATTCAGGAGTAAAGCAACCGGTCATCAGAAATTCGATAATAAAATTCTCGAACTTGTCTCCAAAAGTGAAAGCATATATGTGCCAATTAGCAATCCGCTTTCTGAGACCAATTTAATCTGT
Organism: Pseudomyrmex gracilis; assembly: GCF_002006095.1. Classification (NCBI taxonomy): domain Eukaryota; kingdom Metazoa; phylum Arthropoda; class Insecta; order Hymenoptera; family Formicidae; genus Pseudomyrmex; species Pseudomyrmex gracilis. The sequence goes on along the minus strand of NW_018020584.1, from coordinate 4,171,894 downwards.
AGCTTTTTTTTCATTAGAAGACAAGAGAGATAATTTTTTTATCAGTGATGTGTTATCACAATGCACGCTGCAAAAAATTCGCCCGCGTTGCAGTTGCTTATCTAACGTGTGAAAGGAAGTCGCAAAATAGAATTAAGCGCTTAAACAAAGAGAAGAAAGGAGGAGACGGTTTATTTTGCTTGAATTTTCAATTGCAATATTGCAGGAATAGTTTTGTCGCATTCTCAATGTGACTGACAAATTGCTCTGTTCTCCAATATACGCAATACGCTCGAGATTTTCCGCGTGAAGAACATAACAAATACATAATTATACTTTTTTATCTTATTAAGATGAAAAAAGTACGCGATAAAAAAGAAATATCTTATTCTGCGACGAGACGTCGTATTTTTCCACAAACGTGTGTTACCGTCAGAGCGACGGCGATTTGCACTTGTCCCCGTTCGCGGCTTTTATGGAGGCTAAATGAATTGTACGGCCGGCTTGGAGGGGCCGACTTTAGGGGGGTCAAAAAGGCAAATCGAGTGCACGCTCCGCTCGTCCCTAAGTAGGCCTTTAGCCATCAGAGACCGTTATCCGACTCGTCATCTTCAGCAAACAATCCGTCTGCGGACGATTGTCGTCGTGCTGCAGCAATCGTGCGCTTCAAACGCTGCCGTTGACCGGATCTCGCGACACACTGCACTCATCTAATGCTCGCTTCTCAATGTACACATACACTGTACTCGGTACACATCGATTCGAGTGCAAATCGATCAGGAGATGTAAACAACACGTTTATACTCGAGAACTCACGATCGCTAAATCAAGCTTCACAGTTCGAAACAACTGTGAGAATAAAAACTTGGCGCAATTTTTTCGAGCTTCTAAAAAAACGAATTTTAGATCAAATAAAATTTACATTTAGATATATATTAACATAAAATATATTAACATAAAATTTGCAGATGATACATATATGGTTTATTGTTGGCGTTCCTTACTGTTATATTTCGTCTTATAATTTTTTCTTCTCCTGTAACTTTTGCCGAATATGAAAGAGCGTCACCTTGTTGAATGTCATTCCTAGAGACAAAAACTTTCCTCCCACGCGAATCTCCGCGGCATTATATTTGTTTCTCGAATTTCCTCGTTTAGAAATGTCGGCCCGCGACCAGTCGACCTTCGGCAGTTCAGCACGGGATTACCAAATGTTGCCGGGTGACTCGTTGCCGATTTCTTCATTCCAATTTACGGTGCAACCGGTCCTCCTCCGGCAGGTAAGAGAGGAAGAGGCGGACTTGTGAGTGTGGCCTCAAGGAATTCACGAAACGGGCCGGTGAGGGTCGGAGATGCGGCGAAGGTGTCAAGGTAGGGAGTTCACTCCCGGACTCGGAGTGAATGCCTTTCCCAGGTTCGTCTTGGCGTTTCAGTGCTCCTGGTGCCGCACCGACCGATGGGCACCTCACCGTTTTACTCTCGCGCGATCGCGATCAGAAACACGTGAAGGTGCACACGTTCGTTCGGTTGGCGAGCGTCAGATCAAGTTCAAACAGATCGGTGAAGCTGATCGATTGCGCTGATTGCGCGTCGGCTAATCGCACCGTCGTCGATCTGGAAAATCATCAGCGAGGCAAGTTGCAGCATTTTTAGTGTGTTCGAGATTCGAATTACTAAAATGCAGATATGTGCTAACAATAAATTAAATATCTTTGTTTCCTATTTATTATACATTCGCGGATGATTTATTTATGATTACTTATCTTTGGTATTACAGGTATTATTATATACTAGATGTATGTGTGTGTGTGTGTGTATGTGTGTTTGTTTGCAAATACATGTGACGAAGCAAAAACTATTGCTGACGCAATCTGTAATTATGTTTCATAGAAGTTAAATAAATCTCTCTAATAAAGTGCGTTTTTATTCGTTGCTTTAAAGAACGATGTTTTATGACACGCAACAAAGTTTGACGTAAAACGCTCTTAAACAGCTTGTATTCAGGTAATTCCGGTTTGTTTATAGAACATTACTGTTTATGAATGTTAGATTACAGAAATGATTTGAAAATAAATTAGTATAATAGCTCGCAAAAGTGTCATAAAACCGGTTGTTTTACTGGAACGAACTTTAAGGACGAACGCGATGTGATTTACAAGTGCGAGTTGTTTGGGGTCACTCGAAATAAGTGGATGGGTGCACGTGGATCGGATTTCGGTCGACCATTGAATTCCCAATGTATTTAACGGTTTTAGAAAGCGGCAATACAACCAATAGGACAGGGAATCGCGCATGAGTAGCTCTATAAGATATGGTCGAAGCGCACGATCTGGCACCTCAAATCACACTTCCGGTTTCAGACGGTTCGCGCGGAAACGCATTTCTTTTCCCGTCTAGAAAATGTGAGCGCGGAAATCCACACATAGTAGTTACGCAGTTAGTAGAACTGAACGTGAGTTGACGAAAGTTTTTCATTAGCATCGTAACGGCTCGGCTCATTTACCGAATAATTGCGAACTTCGTCGCGAGCGAGCTTTTTTAATTGTCTCAATCTTTGCCTTACGTGCGTACGTAACACGTAGCCTAGGATCTCGGAAGAGCTCGGGTGTTACTACTTGGAAATTCTGCGGTTTAAAAGTTTATTGCATTACCGTTAGCAAACGCTTCGTCGTCGGTATGATAATTTGTGTCCAATTCGCGAAAAAAAAAATGCAATAAAAATACGTCTCGCGCGTATATAAAATTCTAGATCTAAAACCTGAAACCTTGAATATGTTGTTTATGTATTGTAAAAAAAAAAAAAAAAAGAGAACAATTAAAGTAAGAAAGTAAGGCAAATAGTTGAATTGTGTAATTCACTCGCACGTATGCAACACAATACGAGTGTGCAAAAGAAATTTATAAATCTGAGAGAACTAATTGTGCTCTTGCGAGATTCAGAGAAATCGAACGGAGGAGAAAATTGTTGAACTAGAAAAGATGGATATTCATGTAGCTTCCTCAATTAAAATGTTAAGTATTCATATATAGAATGGAAAGGTGAAGAAGCGCACATTGCGCTCTCCTGCAACATGACGCAGCGATTACACGCGCTTTCAAACAAAAATCGCGACAAAAGTAACTTCGGATATCCTTATGATAGACACTCTCTCCTCGAGGTGTGGACACATGGTGGTCTGAAGTGTTCGTCACTCTCTCTTTGAAATGTGGCTTCTCTCTTCCATTTAGGAGCTGCGTGCTTTTTAACGAGCATAAATAATGCTTTCGATGCGTCGAAACCTTGCTCTCCTAACCCAATAATCGCGATTATCATAGAGAAATGTAACTCGCTCCAAGTTTCGAGCGAGTAATGTATTCTTCTAAACTAAATTTTAAATTTAGTTTAGAAATCGCAGCGTTTTACGTTAATATTAATATTTTCTAATTTCACGCCGACGAAAAGATACATTTTACACAAGGAAAGCTCTCGCGATCGAAGAAAACAAGATCTTTAAATCAAGTCAATTAAAACATTGCAAATCATCGGAATAATTTCCGCGCCTTTATCATCGCATCCCAAACCAAAGAAAAGAAAAATTGTAAAGAGAAATTGTGCAAACGCAAAACTATCGACGCAATCTTATACGTTGCCAACATCTGTGTGGTTCTTGCATTTATCTCTTCAATTATCGTCAAATCGAGCCGATAAATAAAATCGTTGCACGCAACAATTAATTGCAAGTGCTTCAACGAAACTGTTTCAAGAAAATTCTTATTCAGTCCCGTTCCACTTACTTATCGTTCTAGCAGAGTGAATAAGAGAGAAGAAGTGTACGAGCATCAAGACAATCCTGATTACGTGCGCAAAGACTGCATCTCTGCGCGCGAACACCTTTCTTCTTTCCGTTACAGCAAAATCCCACGCATTCGTTCCGCTAGAATTAGCAGAGCACAGTTCGGCTATTGTCTCTTACCGCTAAACTTCGCTGAAAAAAGTTGTGTTCGTTGCAGAAACAATTTCTCTTGTAGACAAAATTGAATTCATGTTTATTGCATAAAATAAAACACAATTAAATCAAATTAATTTTTAGTGTTCTACTGTGTGTAGTAAAATGGTTTTTTTTTTTTTTCGAATATGTGATGTGATCTTTTTTTGTTCTTCTCTTTTTAAAAAATCCTTTTTGTATTTCAGAATCATGATCAGACTCGCGTTTCTCGTTCTCGCGATTGATCTGACGATCGGCCAGCTTAACTACGAGGGAAATCCGTTCACGGAATATACCGAGTATATTGCCGAAGAGAGCAATCTCTCCGAAAGATCGGCCAGACAGAATGACCCCTCGCCGATCAATCACTCGAATTCTGAGATATTGTCACCTCCGCGTCCTCAAAAGCTCTATCCGGTTGTAAATTCTGAAAACAGCAAGAATCTTCAAGACAACAACAATCTTCTTTCCGATAAGCTGCAAGAGCAACCTTTCTTTTCGGTTCAAAGTTTTCGACCGGACACCGAAGACACGTCCGCTCGGCAGTTTCAAACTCCGTCCGACCAGAACGCGCCGATCACTCCGGCACGAATCGCGCTTAACACGTTTCTGAATTCCAAAACGCCTGAGGAATCCCGAGCGTCTCTCGATCAGTATCTCCGTAGTCAACAATTGCTGCCGAACGACCAATCGCGGTCGTTGGACGCGAGTAACAGTCAGAATACGAGGTCGATGGAGCAACAGTTCGTCAATCAACAGCAGTCCCAAATTCCGCAAATCTCTCAAATCGGGCAACAGAAATCGCCGATGGCTCCGCAAGAAATGCGGTTAACGTCGCAAGTAGGCCAGAGTCAGCTGGCGTCGCAGCTGATGCCGCATCAGACCGAGCATCAACTGTTGTCAGGTACCGAGCAGGTTTATCAACTTAGCTACGATCAGCAACCGCCTCCTATCCAACCGGTAATCAAAGCGCCTGCCGGAGTGCAGATTGTGAGACAAGGGATGCTGCAACCGGTGCCGTTCATGTCCAGTTTTCAGTCCAGAAATGACTTCATCGCGCCGGCAATGTGGGGAGAGAGGAGAAAGAGGATTCACGGAAAGCCGTTCCCCTTCGCGCAGTCCAGGATAGCGCCTGGATTCTACAAAGGACCGGTTGTAGGTGAGTGTTAGAGCAGGTTTATATAATATGACAAAAGAAGATAACCTTGAATATGAGACCGAACAAGTTTTTCTGAGCTCGGACTATTTCGTAAGAAAAAAAAACACTTTAAAATGTATGAGAGAATTCATAAAAACCGATCACAAACAATTTTGAAAATTTGTATTTAAAAAATTGTAAGAAGATCGTACTCTTATTTGTTATACTTTTTGTTATGTTTTGATATTTTTCATTCTCACGTATAATCATTTATGTGATCACTTTCATACGAAATTAATGTTGTCATCGAAAGTTTGTCTAATTTCATATGATCGACCAGGTGTTTACACATTTAATATATGCTGACAAATTGACTACTACTTTTTCTCTCAAGAAGCATTCGTGACGCATACATTACATGTTTTTCTGTATTTATCAGTTAAATGCTTCGTTGAAAGCATTAACAGAAATTTGCATTACAAAGCAGATACAATATTCATTATGCGATATATACATCATGAAGTTTTGTTCTCATCGGTGAAGGTTAATTTATTTTCGAAACGCTCAGTTCCTTTCAAGCCCAAAGTTCCACCGATGGAAGTGATTTACACAAAGCCGCCAGGCTTTCAAAGAAGACCGCCCGTTATCAGCAATCCGCCCGTGCCCTACGAAGATGCGAGCCCCTGGTTTCCGGACTCGGATCATCCGCCGCCCCACAAGGACGTCTACTATTCGCAGTTGTACGCGCAGTCGTACGATCCTCATTACTACAATTACATCGGCGCGACCGGCAAGATTCGGCCGTATCTCTACGGGAAACTGGGCAAGCATCAGGAGGAGCAGAGCGACGACATCTGGTCGGAGTTGTATCGCGGCTTCAAGAAACACGGTTTGAAGAACATCATGACACCGACCTTTCTGCTGGGCATGACGCTGCCGGTGGTGACTCTGATGCTCTCCGCCCTCGTGCAGAAACGGTCGATCGCGCGATCAGACGAGGCGAGGAATCTGGATCAGGAGAACGCGCTGCAGGAATACCTCGAGAGACTGCAGCGGGCGATGGAGTGCTACGGCAAGAATTCCCGCGACGCGAAACTAGACGGTTGTTAGAATGAACGGTGCGGCTGTAAACTCTTGTTTTTTTTTTGTTTTTTTTTTTTTTATTTAACACTGGAGCCGTTGAATGAAATAATAACTCGATTCATGCAAGGCAGCGCGCGAAAAAGTAGCCAACTCTATTAGTCCGGTTTCGACATCAGTGGCGATGAACAGACACCGTCAGTTATTCGGGCAACGTTACTTAAAATCATTTTGATAAATCAATATAGGTGTAGTGTCACTTATTACATTACGGTAAATAGAACGCTATGAGATTTTTTAATTTAATATTCGACATTATATCAAATATAATATACTAAAATAGGAAATACTTTCTAGCGCACTGCGTTATTTCACTCATCGGCTAAAATGTGGCTGTTTGATGGAGATTTATTTCATAATATTCAATAGGAAGAATATATCCTTTTGTATTAATTTAAAAGAAAATTGGACTGCCACATTTTACGATATATGACTTGGTTGATTATGGATCTATTATTATTTAAAGGCAAAACGCGCGCGCTTTAAGAACAAACGAAACAAATTTAAACGTAAGAGTAACATCATCGGTGCAAAATAAATTAAATTATTTTGAATAAAAACACCGCGCAATCATGTAACGCGTGAAAACAGCAATGCAGTCAGCAAGCTAGTAACTTTAGGCGAAAAAAAAAGGCTTCTAGATAAATATTTTAACTTCCGCATAAACGGCCGTTTCCGGTCATCTTCGTGCGGAAACACGAAAAATAACGTTTTACACACACGGCTTATTACATATGCTGCGCTAACGATCGCAACAGCATGGGTCTAATGATACGCACGCGTTTTCGCAATGTGTTATTAGTGTTACGCAAGACCGACGTCTCTCTCCCGTCTGTTGGAAGTCATTGTTGTTAACGAAAAAAGAACTGCTGCACAAAGAGCATTTCTGTCTTTTTTTTTTCCACAATCTAAATTCAAGAGAATTAAATAAACGAGACGAGAGTCACAGAGACTCATACCGATCTTACCGTATCGAACACATAATGTACATAAAAAAAAAAAATACGCGTACTCTTGTTATATAAATAATATACAAAGATAATATTAAAATATATTTTTGTGTTAAGTTTACAAGCTTATATACTCTGTGCGTATATTCATTTTTTCTTTCACCTTAGCGAACGTTCCCATGTCACTCATCTATATTAAGAAATCGAGCGTGGAAATCTTCCACTTTTGGATAATAAAATTGCGTGAGAAAAACTTTCGCGTCTCAGTCACGTGAGCGTCGCGCAACACGTATATTAGTAAGGAAAGAAAAATTTCATCTCTTTCTGCTCGAGCAACATTATTTAACTCTTTTGTTGAAAAACTTGATAGTACATGTCATGAGAAAACGTAAAAAAGATTGTTGCTTGTTCTTATCCGCTCTTTACGTCATTCAATAATCTCGCAATGAAAAAACAATTTCTAAACAAGAAGACCATAGCTTCAAATTCAAATTTTAATCGCAACCCACGCTTTCTGTTACGCATAAGCTGTCGCTTAATTTACGAACTCATTAATACATGGTCAGACTAATGTAATTGACCTTGACGGGTAAATTGCTAATCTTGCATCTCCCATCGAAATTGTCAGCACGTGTGCATTCCGCTTGCCGCGCGCGATTCTCACCGATATATTTCCGCAACTGATACTTATTGCACGTTATGCGCATCGTACGTTATATTTAAGATAAGTAAAAAAATCAAACGAGTGCAGTTTTGACTTTTAAAAGTCAGAAACTACTAACACCGCGAACTATGCACGAGCTCTTATCAGAAATATGTGCTTTTATCTTTTAGCTGTATACGCAACCATACGTGAATCATATTTAAAAGAATTCAAACATTGTCGCATTTGCAAGTCGGCGACTTTATTAAGTTAAGAACACATTGAAGTAATAAACAACTAATTAAATTAAAAAACCGACTAACTTTTTATCATTAAAACTCGCTTTTTAGTGTGAAACCGTTTAATAAAATGTAAGCCTGTCTTCTTTGCAACTCATTGTCGGAAGAAATTGTTTCCACATTGTTTTTTTTTTTTTTTTTTTTTTTTTTTTTTTTTTTTTTTTTTTTTAATGATAACCTCGTAATTTTTAAATATGTAAATATCACATATTAATCACACAGATAAAAATAATTTTGTTTCACACATCAGTCGCTATCGCGACTTTTGGCAAAAACTTTCGCGTTAACATTCGACAGACCAAATTGGAACGACCTTACTTTATATATCGCGCAAGCCGCCTGAAGAGTTCTCAGATTGATTGCAATCGAATTATTTAATCGAACGTTTGACGGCTCAACTCGAGGGTCATGAGACTCTCAGCCCTGTCGTGTTGCGTGCAGCATGAATAATTACATACTGCAGTCAAGAATTGCCGCAAGCCGATGTGCAAATTGTGCATCATGCGCCGAAGAAAGGCGCCACACGCTCAAAAACAAATAAATAAATAATAAAACAGTTGACCGTATCATATTTTACTAAGTTTAAAACATTTCTGCGTGAACTTTCTCACATTTTCGACTACAAAAAAGGCGGTGAAACGGTGACGAGGCGAAATAAATGAGAAAACTTTGTGCGGATTTATTAAAATAAATTCTAATTTGCTCCGTAAAATTCATTGACGCTACAGATCAAATTTCTACATTTGATATACGTAGGAGACACAGTATATAGTATTGCTATTGCTCTTTATAGAACATGAACTTTCTGTACATGTAATAAATGTCTTTAATATATATATATATATGTATATATATGTACAGTAGTCTCTTTAGCATGGTGTGTGTGTGTGTGTGTGTGTCACTCTCGCATTAACTATTAAGCGTTGTCGATGATAGTTTTTTTTTTTTTTTTCATTGTGATCGTTGCAGTTTCAAACATTGCGCGATATTCGATTGTCGTGAACAGACGATAAGCTGATTTGTCCACGAGATGTACATTTAAACTCTATTTAACTGATCAGTCTTTGTCTCGACGAACATTAAACGCGCTGATGATTCGTATGTGATTGTATCGCTGTGCCGATTATCACGCCGTGTAAGAGCAAGTACAAAATACAGTGTGCGCTTTTATCTTTGTGTCGGTGATTCGTGCGACTTTCATTACGCAGAATATCTCAACACGCACAAATGGCACTTCAAGAACAAGTTTTTCGATGATTTCTTTTTTTTTCTAATCGAATCAAAAAGTTAAATAACTTAAAAACAGTGTCTCTAACAATATTCCCAAAATATTATCTACATATGCGTAACATTTTGTAAACAAAAAGTCATCATTAAAATAATAACTCACACAAAAAATATATAACAATTCACTCTCCTTGTAAAACGTTCTTAATTAAAAAAAAAAATAAAAAACCAGCACCGTGATCTTGTAGAATAAATTTTCTCGCCGACTTCTTCACAAATATAATTCACCTTTATACATTTAGTTCTTCAATAAAAAAAAAAACAATCTTTTTTTTTTAATGAATGAATAGTAAAGGCTCGTGAAATTGTCAAACTAAGAATGAAACAAGGCCGATACGAGCCATTCCAAGGATGTTGTGCAGGAATAAACGTGCATGTATATATATACACATGTATGAAATTCTCATGTAAATTATTTTTACATGTGAGTTTTTTGAATTGAAATTTTTCAATTCTTAAAATCATATAGGATGCTAGATTTGCATCTCATATATTCCTGCACAACATCCTTGGAATGGCTCGTATTGGCCTTGTTTCATTCTTAGTTTGACTTTTTTTTTTAATTTTGATCTTTTGCGTGTATCAAAATCGATAAAATTTTTTTATATAAATTACATTCGAGCAAGCTGTATCTCAAGACTAGATCTGACTATCTTGCGTATACATATATATAAAGTATACATATACTGGGTGTTCAAACTGAAGTGCACCACTTAAATATCTTCCCTCCATTTAAATGGTGCGGAATTTTAAATAAAATAATTCAATCTTATTTTATTAATAAAACACTAAATAGTGAGAGATACGCAGCATTTTCATCACGTAATCTTTGATTTTGATCATCTAAAGCAGGCGTGTCCAACCTTTTGGCTTTTCTTGGCCGCATACACAATACGCAGTCCGTGCTCGAGCACCGCGACAATTGAGTCCAAAAAAAATATTGTTAAAATCACATAATAACGTTAAAAGTTTAGTGATTTTGTAGGGCCGCACTAGTAGCTATCGCGAGCCGCGGATTGGACATGTTCTAAGGGTCATCTGAAGGTCATACTTTAGACATACTCGAATGTATTTGTTCATTTATATAAGATAAAACTACTAAAAGATAGAAAAAATATAAGCTTTTTTAATAAAAAAAGAAAGAAAAAAATTATCCGACAAACAAATTTTTCTTCCATAGTATTCTTGGCATAGTATTGCGCCGGTTTTGTGTCATTAAAAACAAGGAAGATATTTAGGTGATCTGCTTCAGCTTGGATATCCTGTAAGTGTGTACACGTGTATAAGTATTATTCTCATATAGTCTTTTACATAAAGACACATATACCAATATATTAATTGCCGATTTTGAAAATGATTAAATTAAAACATTATTATGCCTATTTATTTATTCACGATCATGTGTACGTGTGTATCGCCATGTACGTTGTAGTACATTAATGCCTAACAGAGAAAAATTCGTAGAAAGAAAAGCCGTTGCTTTCCCGGCAGGCAGTGATACATCGCACTTTATAATCTTGCATTGTTTCTTGACTAACATAAGCGAGACGTCTTTCGACAGAGCACACAGTATAGATAGTGCACTTGGTGTACATAAAATGAATCTCGATTAGTTTACTGTGCAGCTACATGCAGTATTAATTGTCTACACGTGCGTTTATACAAACGTGTAAAATGCGCACGTCGCGTCTACTAAAATTTCCGCGTCAAACTACGATCTACATACACGTAAAACCTTTTTTTAGAGCGCATGCAGAACACCTCGGCCACCGAACTTCAATTGAACAATGAAACTCGCTTCGCTTCATGCCTAAACGCGTACTAAAACTCATGATGTAATACAAAAAATCTTGATGTACGCTCATTACGTTGATAATTATGTACAATATGTAGTAATGGCGATATATATTTTTTTTTTACTTGTTCTATCTACAATATTTATATATTAGTTCGTATTCTGCACACGTGATTTTTCGCGATATTCCTGACCGACAGTAATGAGTCGTAAAAACTTCTTTTCGTCAAATGATGTAATGATATATATTAAATGTGTAAATTAATTCGATGTATTTTCTGTCAAAATTCGAACTTTATTTATGAATTACGTGATATAATGATAATTATCAAAAATAATCTTTATTAGTTTCTATAATTTTTGATGTCCTCACATTTCTGATGTGTCTTGGCATTTAGACATCGTGAACACAACTGAGTTTTAAGTTTATATCATACATTTAAATTGTGGAGTTTTGTAAATATAAATAGTTTTTTTTAAAAACTACTATAAGATAGGAAAATATTTTTGAACTTAAAATACAAGTCAGGAGAAGATACAGACACCGAATTAATTTACACATCTAAACTAATATATATATATATATGATCAGGTCAAAAGAATAAAAAACCTATAAATGTCAAAGGAACCTAACAAATTCAGTATTATGTTTCCGTAATGTATTATAGCCTCTCCTGTTGTTATCTTTGTCTTTCAAACACTATCTAACGCTGATTAACGCTTTTTCTTTTTAAATAAAAATTGCTCGCTATAATACTTACATATTTCTTTCTTTCAATCCATCTCCTGACGATGTCAAGCGAGTGTGAACACCTCAAGGCTAGAAATATCTACTACACGCTAACTTCATTCGAACTTCTCTTCCTTAAACGCAAGATTAATCGCCTGTCCGACGTCCTTTACGACAAACGCCGGCTTGCACAAACTATCCTCGACCGGCAAGAAATCTCTGGGACTGTGATCGGGAATGAATTTAGTACCAGGCTGGTGCACTCCGGTCTCGACTAAAATACTAATGCAAGCTTTGGTGCGAGGACTCGTTATGTTCTGTCCGAGAAGCTTCTCCAGGCTGCGAGATTTTGTGCCTTCTCCGGATTCGTAACGAGATAAATACTTGTCGTACAAATTTGCACCAAAGATGTCGGTATTGATGTTATCGCTGTAAAAAGTATACAAGAGAAAACAATTTTTCTTTTAGAATATTAAGATTAGATTGTTTCAAGTATTAGATAATTTAGGAAGTGTTTTTTGTACAATACTTACCCGATAGCATAAATTGTATCAACATTCTCAATACCTATGCTTTTAGCGTGATTCACAAGCATACGATTCGCGTGGTAATATGTAATCTCACTAGGTTTTCCGACTAGAGCAGCATATGTCATGTCCTTGCCAGTGACCTTCTTATACAGGTTTTCGAGACACAACAGAAAAGCACCGTGCCCGTACCGCGGGATTGGCGCCTCCGACACCCATAGTAAATCCATATTGCACGCCAACACTGGAATGTGCGGATAAGGAACAGTAGTGGGCAGCCCGGTGGGCATCCCGTTGGTAATTAGCAGGTCTACCATTAGCTGCAACGACGTTTCCCAAATAATCGGCTCGCTCAGGAGCACGATACCCTCGATTCGTGGAAAGTCCGGATTGACTGGACCACAGATCGGATTTCTTTTCTTCATGTTCACATAGTCCAAGCACGGATAGTTTTTCACCAATTCTTCTATCGTCGTTGTCTTCTTGAAACCCAGCTCTCGAGCTATTTCCGTGATCGGACCCTGACCGGAAATCAGGACCTGTTTATCGTGGAGGTAATCGAACATTTGTAATGGTGAATGCGCCAAAACAACTTGCGACTCTGTAACTTCACAGCCTATCCATTTTGACAGATCCGCCGCTTTTTGGCTGCGCAACGAGTTCCCACTGTTTGTGACAAATAAAGTGGGAACGCGGAATTTGCCATTGTCTTCCCGAAGCCGTTTGAAAGATTCTTTCACCGGTGATAACACCTGCTTCCCGCGCACAATAACACCGTCGATGTCGAATAGCAGACCGAACGTTGGTTTTGTGCATAAAGGCTGCAAAAAGTAAATATATTGGATGAGCACAAGTTTTGGTGGATTTCATGATAGAAAAATATAGACCAAATAATTTTATTTAAAATCAATTTTATCATTTTACCAAGTAATCCCATTGTTTATCTATTATATTTCAAAATCGTACTTGGTAGAATAAATTTTTAATAAAGTTAATTGATCTAGTTTTTTATCACAAAATCCATCATATTTTTTGCATTTAATCATGTGTGCGTTACTTACAAAGCAAAAAACTTTATATTCAAGTAATTTTTATAATAATATGTATAAAAATTATTTGAATAGTTTTATACATATTGTATTTTTATATATTATATAAAAAATTGTATGTTATATAAAATTAAAATTATATTACAAAAATTATATATATTATAAAGACAAAAATATTTTTTGTAATACAAATACCAATCACTAATCGAAGTAACATTTTATTACACATCGTTGCTAAAATTCGCAATTTTAAATTATCTTCAAGAGAGAAATAATTATGTCATTAAAACTTGAATCCATTCACATATCGATAAAGTATCTATCAATATGTTGATAAGCGAAATAATATTAACACTGATCTTCGAACTTACATATAAAAAAAAAAAAAATAAACCACAAAAAATACCCTACAATAAAATATGTTACATTTTTATCAGACTCTGTATATATTGCATACATATAACTAAAAATAATATATCGCGCAACAAATAATAAGCAGTTATGAAACCTTCAGAGTATTATGTAAATACGAACAATAATAACGCACGGTTGATGACAGATGTGCGCGATCGAACATTCGAACGTTCGAAATTTAGAATGAATGAGAAAGAGAAAGAACAAACGTCAGTCCTAAACAAAAGAAAAGAATTTGCGATAGATCGAAAACATCAAAAAATCGCGATGACAGGCAAATTTAAAAAGGGAAGAACGCACAAGTAGCGGGGAACTCACTCTCACTCCGCTGAGCCTCACGACGTCCAGTCGCAGCAGGATATTGGTAATAGCCATCCCTTTTTTAAATAGGTAAACACGGAACGGGAACATCAATGCGGTTCTCAAAATGCTCAGAAAATGCTGCCTATTATCGCTCGAATACGCATAATGAGGCGCTTTGAGGTTATATTGACCTCGATGCACATTTCACCCGTTCACCCGTGCTGCCTGCACGTTACCGTAAGAGGACGCGCAAAGTCACGAGACAAAAAGGACAGAGATCCGGTTCATGCGTAGTAAAGCGGGAGTCAGCTGATCAACATTAGGCGTTTACTTTTGACGCGTTCTGAGAGTATCGCTCCTGTAATCTATTTTTTTTTAGCGGTGTAAACGCTCGCGAACCGCGCACGCAATAATGTTATCGTGATGTTATCGCACTTATAAACGATTGTTCTATCTAAGATAGTGCTCAGAGCAAGTAAAAGCGTGAGTGCAACGTTCAAAATAAACGCATCTCAAAAAATCAATGGACTATAGATGGACATTGATGACATTTTGGAGTAAACAAGAGTACGCGGTAAGGTTGTAAATTTTAGTCATCTAGTCGCCGATCGATAAATTTCAAAATGTTCATCAAACCGTTCACGGTCAAAGCTGAACATCGAATGAAAACAACTGAAAGGTTTGTGGAAAATATTTTTGAATAATTGAAATATTTAAATATATGTTCTGTCACAAATTATATGAATATTTCTGAAGTGATAAAGTGAATAAAAATAAGAGAAAGAAGATCTAGCAGATGTTTTACATGTACATATTATTATAATGCTTTTTGTTTTTATTACCTTTAGAAAAAAATTTTTGGAGAGAATATTAGATGCATATCCTCATTTGTCGCTTGAACAAGTTCAATCAATATTTCCTAAGAAGGAAATCATCAGTATTTCCAAGATAGTGACCAATAACAAAGAGAGGGGAAAAATATATACCAGGACTATACAAGGCGACGAACAGTACATGGTGCCCTATTTCTTTGAACTGGACTCGTATGGCGAAAAGTTATTTCCCTCAGTTTATGCGATGTGGGATTTCCCATATTTCCTGTACAGCTTCATCGTAAATCAGGGAGTCGTGTCGAAATTGGAAAACGGTGCTGATTTGATGTTACCTGGATTGATTGTAAAAAAGCCTGTGACTCTGCACAGCTATGGTAAATTTAAAAAAGGCGATGCAGTGGCGATCAACACCGAGGACAATAAGGTTTGGAACTTTGTTTTATCGATTTGTTCGAAAATAGATTTTGTGGATGAGAGAAAGAAAGTGTTACCCTGCAGGCTACAGTCGCTATTGGTGTCACCATACTTTCTAGTGAGGACATGTATTTATCTGGCGGACACGGGAAGTGCATAAAGATCTTGCATGTGTACGGCGATAAGCTTTGCAATCAAGTCTGGTCGATTCCCCCGAGACCTGCTCAGGGGATGCCAGATCTCAATGATCTTTCGGATATGTGGAACACTATAGATACAACAGATAAAAAAAATAGCGACGAGAATGAAAGTGAAATACTACGATCTAAATTAGATGAGCTGGATATAGACAAGACATCGAGTGACACAGTTCCCAATGATGAAAGCATTTCTGACGACACTACCATTTGCAAGGTAGATTATCTCTCGGAGTTATGCATCTGTATTTATCTACAAACTGAATCGCGCGATTATTTTTGTTATACTTTATAGGAAGAGGAGGAAGAAACAGAAGAGAAACTGGATGAAAAAGCAGAAGTAGAACAGGAAGTGAATGATCCAGTGCAAGAGATGAATGAATTGCTGGAATATTGTTTCTTGAAAGCGTGCAAAACTATGATAAAACGTGCCGATCTGCCAATGTGCATGTCCAACTTTCACAGAAATTATCTATTAGCCGCCTGTCCCGCGGACAGAACTGTCGATGTAAAAAAGTCACAGTATAAAAAACTGTCGGTGTTTTTAGAAAAAATGAAGACTAAAGGAATAATCGATACAACTAAAACGCAAGGTGTAGAAGTTTTGACATCAATCAAGGTAATAATACTTCCTTTGGGTATTTTTAAATAAATAACGTTTTTTTTTTTTTTACGTCTTTAAAAATGAAATCGTTGATTATGTAATAACGTGCAATCAAGTATATTATTTTTACTCGTTCCAGTTTGATCATCCACTTTTGCAAGATTTAGTCATTAATGAACAACCGATAAAAACCGAAAGCTCGGCGATTTCTCAGAACGTCGTCGTAACGGAATGCTATAAAGTAACTTTCGATGTTCTGCCAGTTTTATCCAAATTCGGCTACGAGTAAGTGAACACAACTTATTTTGGTGTGTGTTGTTACAAATATATAATTTTACCAAAACAATTTTATATAGTATCAATGTATACGCGTGGTAACAATTGTAGAAAAGGCGACGTGATGAAGAGAGCTGAAGTCAGGAAGTGCTTTATCGATTACGTGAAATCGGAAGATCTGCAGAATGGAAAGTAAGACGATGAAGACACGTAAGTATTTACGTGTGTACGCGTTATTAAACCGCATTGCTTTTGCAGAATGTTAAAATTGAATCCTCAACTGGCGGGAATAATGCGAACCAAAGCGGATCAAGAAAAGGTGACGATGGAGGATGGGATAAACAAGTTCATCGGACGCATGACGCACATGCACGAGGTCGCTCTTAACGGAAACGTTTTGATGCACACGGGAAAATTGCAACCGATCGAAATGACCGTTACGGTGCGGTCGGGCACGAAAAAAGTGAGGAAGGCAATTCAAGAACGAGAATAGTATCGGATGAAAATGCGGTTTCGCTCTTCTGACGTCATTGCGAACATTTCAGGTGACGTTGGTGCGCAATCTGGAAGTGTTCGGAATTAATCTGAAGGAGTTCAGTAAAGAGTGTCAGAAGATTGGTGCGAGCGCGACGATCGTCAACGAACCCGGTCAAAAGGTTCCCAGTGTTCTTGTTCAAGGGAACCAAGTCTTACACGTGCACAAATTACTCACAGGTGAGATACGGTTTGATGTCAACTCTCAATACTGTGTAGTTTTTCTTTTTTTACGGACGAAATATGACGTCTTTGGTTGATTGTTATTGCAGAGAAGTACCAAATCAAAAAGAACCTCATAAAAGGTCTGGAGTTGGCTCCGAAGAAGAAAAAGTAAACTGTTGCGCGGAAAAAAAACAAAACAAAAATAAATAAATAAATAAATAAACTTTCTTTTCTGAGTTGTATGGAGAAATCCTGAAATGTACATAAGAATGCGACAAATGTGACGATTGTGTATTTAATTTTGACAGAATAGCGCTGAGTTGCGAAAATTACACACAGAAGATCGCTGCCATTATTATAATATATTCGAAACGTTTTCGAAAAACCTTTTCTAACATGTACATGTTAAAGCGATTGGGGAGACTCGAACGATCTATCTACTGAGGACACGTTATATATAACTAATTGTGAAATAAAAGAAATTTATGAGAATTACCTGTTTTCTTCATTTGCATTTTTTTGGCCCTTTGTATCGAGTTTTGTCGCACTTCTTACAGATCGTGAAACACACATCGCATTTTCAAAACCAAAGAAATAAAACACAGATCGATGCGTAAAGAGAACAGGTAAGACGTTTTTTTTTTTTTTTT